>NW_026844347.1:16067718-16304035 GCF_029955315.1 Cylas formicarius
CCTACACTTGCCGTTGTTGTCGTTCCTTACAACCAAAAACCTCCCTAGCCACATATTAAAAGTTAAGAAATATGACGTGAAATCCGGTAAATCGGGTTTAACATTTTTAAATTTTAATTAAAATTTTCATTCTGGAATGCGGACATCCGATTTTTTGGGGTCTATTTAGATTTATAAACATTACTTTTTATAGTTGAATAGTTCACTTCACATTAACTATTGAAACTAGTACTGTTCCACAAAAATATTATTTAATCAAAAAAACTAAAGCTAGAGACAAAACAAAAATAAAATTTACACTTCTTTCGTCAGTGATCTATCCATCCATAAAAGCATTTGCAAACAAAAAAGGTTAAACTCCTTTTCTTTATATTTTTGTTTTGAACGAAGGCTTTGATTTTTAGCCAGTCTTTATTGTCAAACAGTCCTGGATATTTTTTTTTCAATGCTAAACATTCAAACTATTTGGGAGGTTGACATTTTTTTTATATGTTTTGAAAAGAAATGAAAGACTTTCCTTTTTTCCCAATTCTCAAGAAGCAAATTTTGTCCTTTCGCTTGGTTTAATTTGTCCGATATTTTCATGCATTTTTTCCTGTTACGCCAAAGCTGTTTTGAGGCAAAAAAAAAAACGTTACAGTTTGTGCAGGGTAATATTTTTGGCTAGATTGTTGTTTTCTAACAGGCTTCTGAATCACGCTACTATTTAAAAAAGTTGCCCTTTCTTCTTAAGAAATTCAACAATTTTCTTCTTTCAGGATCTCTAGCTGGCAAAGAGATACTTTTGTGCACGCTATTTTCAATACTATGTGCCCCTACATACATGTCGAGCAAAATTTAATAGATAGCTTTCAGAATATATACAAAAATCCTTTTTTTGTGTTTCCTTTCCTTCTTTCCCCATTTTGCTTAAACTCTCCCAAATTTTGTGATGGATTGGATTCAGTGATTTCATTTAAGCTTTGTCGAGAACGAATGGAAGTTACCACTTCTTCTTCATCGGTATTCGGTATCTACAAAAGAAAATAATTATTATGCATGTAACTGAATTAATTAGCTACTTTTCAAACGGGAAAAATAAAAATTTTAGCGGTTTTAAAATTTTAGCCAAACTTTGGTTCTGTTATGTGCAGTAAAAGTTTTTAATTGAATTAATTTGCTAATTGTTAAATTGGTTAATTAGATTAATACTAAAAAAAATTTAATTGAATTTGTAGATGGTGAATGCACGTTTGAAGTATTACAGCAATTAAATGGCCTAAATGTTAAGAAATAGAACAAAAAAACATGCGTCTACTTGTTAGTGAAGTCGAGATTCTGGAAAAACTTTGTCTATTATTGATATTTTAAAATTGTTTTAATTTTTATTAATTTAAATTTCCCAATATTTCGATTATAGTAGCACTTTTCATATATGATTGATTATGATCTGAAAGTATCCAAAAAAAAAAAGAGTTTTATTTATTTATTACAGCAGTTGTTACAAGTTATAAGATGTTCAGAAAAAAATATTTTTAAGCACGGTGTATAAATCCTAGCTAAGATTAGAGTAACACAGCTAAGTAAAGGTGTACTTTTGGTAAATAAATGACAATTTTTTTATTTGCACAATTTTTTTTTCCAAAATTAACCTTATTTTTGTGTATTCTGTATACAATTTTAATACAAACTTTTTGTTTTAGGTGATTTTGAGTGTGCTTGCGCTATCCGCTTTATTTATAAAAGACCAAATAACTTTTCTTGTTTTGGGGTTTTTCTACGTTTCTCTATATAACAATTTGTTATTTTCAAAATATAAAAGCAGCAAAGCACTGCAAGCTAAAAGCAAAAACTGAATAATTCTCTATATTTTTTTCAATATGCGGGTGCCATTTGAAAGTGGGAATACGCTATAACTTTTAAAAACTTTTAAAAATTTCAATTTTTCGACAGTATGTAATTTTCAATTTTTGAATAGCACACCCTATAATTTTTTGAAATTTACTATTTACCGAGCCACCCCGGTGCTGGAAAAAATTCAAAATATTTTTTTGCTGGCCGATAACAAATTCGTCATAACCGGCACTTTAGAAAAGAAGTTCATAGGAAGAAGAAAGCTAAAAACGTTTTCACACACACACACATAAAATAGTGGTATACTTACCAGACAATTTACTTAGAAATCGCTCTTGTTCGTTTCTATCGGTGTCTGGCGATTCATATTTAGGAATTTCGAAAATGTCTAAACAATCGCTATCAATCTTATTACGAGCAAGCATTATGATTTTGCTACTCCTATTCGTTCTGAAACAATCTAGAAATAGAACAGAAAAATGCCAAAAAACACCTTTATACACACTTTATACTTGACGCTTGCTACACTCAACGCACACCAGAACTGGCGAAAATAACCGAAATAATAATATAAGTTAATAATGACGCTTCATACGCGAATAAGTATATGATTAAAACAGATTTGTATATCTTTTACCCTTAACATTGATGCCAAAATGTGTGACGCTCTAGACGCGAACAATGTCCATACAATATACTCAATACATACTCACAGTCTACGTTAGGAACTAAATTATACTTTTCACGTTTATTCAGTGATAAATATGGCGTCTTCGGATTATTCGTTCAATCGGTTTTCATGGTGTAACAGTTGCGTTGGCAATGTTAAAACGCTCTTTGCACACTGACGCTCTCGTGAATGTAATTTCATAATAGATAGACGCCGTAAGGATAGTAAGATAAATATATATATATATATATATATATATATATATATATATATATATATATATATATATATATATATATATATATATATATATATATATATATATATATATATATATATATATATATATATATATATATATATATATATATATATATATATATATATATATATATATATGATGACACTATATTCCGGGATATCATCCGTTCGCTCGTTGAACTCCGACTGGAATCCTGCATCCGACTGGAATCCTGCAAATCTTGCATCCGACTGGAATCCTGCAGACGTTTCGCCAAAATCTCACTTGGCATCTTCAATGCTCGCGCTCCGAAAACACTTCGAAGTGTGCGAGCATTGAAGATGCCAAGTGAGATTTTGGCGAAACGTCTGCAGGATTCCAGTCGGATGCAAGATTTGCAGGATTCCAGTCGGATGCAGGATTCCAGTCGGAGTTCAACGAGCGAACGGATGATATCCCGGAATATAGTGTCATCACATTTTTCCATCCGTGAATCAATACGTGAGAATATATATATATATATATATATATATATATATATATATATATATATATATATATATATATATATATATATATATATATATATATATATATATATATATATATATATATATATATATATATATATATATATATATATATATATATATATATATATATATATATATATATATACATATATATTACGGAGGTATTTGAATGTGAATGTGCTTGGCTGTTTTCACTGGATAGTTCAAAGTAAGTAGCTGTACTCTTACAGGTAAATTTGAAAACAATCATTTTTGTGTTGTGTGCCTGCTGATTAACAACATTCTTGTTCTTGTATTTTGTGTCTTCTACAGAGTTCTTCGATTTGTAACCAACAACAGTCTTTTTTAAGACTGTAGATTATATTCGCGATAGATAAAGGTACGTCATAAGAATACAGATAAATATATATTAGAATCTTACAATTAAAGATTTTTTGAAGGTTCCTGGTTTCTAACACTTTATATAAATAAATTATTTTGAATGTTTACAATTTTATAAGAAATTCGGAGGAGTAGGTAGGAGCAGCAATAAAAACAAGTGACATAGAACGTAATAAGTTGTTACTTTGTACTAATTTTTTGATGTACATATTTCAAGAATTGCTAGGCAAAAACGAATGAAAACATACTTATATTCTGCTTGTTAGTTAGTTAGTTAGTAGGTAGCTAAATTCCTAGGATCCTACAATCAATCAAAAGGAAGCGTTCTGAATGTGGCTACATAGAAGATTACTCTCAATACCGTGGACAGCTAGACAGTCCAACGAAGCAGTATTAAATTAAGTCAATGCAATTGGTGACCTATATGAAACAAACAAGATAAGAATGATATCGTATCTATAGTAGGTTCTTAGATTAGACCGATACAGAACCCTCTTATAACGAGTTGAAAAAATCGAGAGACGAAGAGGAGACTGGATAGGAATACGCAGTGCGGAACAACTGTTCAGAACGTTAGGTGGACCCAATATGGCATCGAAAGAAAAAAAAGAATGTCTTTACATTACATAATAAGTCACCATATTGAACACGATGAAAGACCATGAGAAGAAAAGCTAACAAAGTAAATATTGAGTTACTTAGAATCTCATATCATAAGTAATTATCCTGACCGCATGATGGTGTCAACAATGAACGGAGTAGATAAATCAGCTGTTTACAGAAAGCTACATAAAGTGAGGTAATAAATCTTATTTTAGACATGCGTCTTTGCGGACCTGACGAAAATCAAGGAGTCGCGCGTAAATGTTGATCAAATGGGGGGTTTTTCATATGTAAGGGGAATCGTAGATCAAACTTAGCTCCCCCCGAGTACACGAGAATTGCATAGATCAAGATGGATACTATTCCTTAGACATTTTGGTAATTTTTGATCCGGATAATTGCTTTTATGCTATTAGTGCGTGATGGCTTGAAAGCGTGGACTTGTATTTAGAAATATTTATTCCATTTGAAGGAGGTGGCCATCTCCAGGAGCTTTTAGTTGACTATTATGAAAAAGTTGCCATAAGTATTATAGCATATTGCATATTGCACAATGTGGTTATAAAAATTATGCCTGATGATATTGTTTTTAATAAAGAAATTAAATATGAAAACCTTGCTAAAGTGGCTGCAAATATTTGCAGAAAAACTAATCAAACGGCTATTGCGAAACAAAGAATATTTTCATTGAAAATATTAAATATTTCATTTTTTTACTTGATTCAGTACGTTTGAATTTTTTTGAGCAGAAGCAAAAATAATACGTGCTTTTTCTCTGCAAGCAAAGCAAACTTTTTTTTCTATTTTTCACACTATACTTAAGCACAATTCAAATATTGTCACTGCTTTTCTGATGTCTTATTGGAAAGTGCAAAGTGTCACAAAGTGACAAAATTCTTTAGATATCACTTTTTTTTTCGCGTTTCCAATAAAGCAAAATTCATAGTGAAAACTTGCAAAGTAGTTTGGTACAATAGATTCCTGGATGTCCAAGTTGCAAGATTTAAAGTTTGATACCGTGCTGCCGAGAAAACTAAAAAATTCGTTTTTATTTTATTCTGGGGATATTTAAAGAGATAAAAATATAAAGGTTGCCACTTTTATATTCTAAAAGATAAAGTTGAGAGATTTTAAGTACGACGTTTCATTTTCGCGAAATCATCTTCCACTTGGTTTTTTAATATGGTCAGTGACAAAAATTACTTTAACCAAAACGAACCAAAACTATACCACGTATTCAAGATAATTTTTATTACGAACACAACCATGTACTACACATTAAATTAGATAGAAACAAATAGTTTTTATTAAACGTTTATTAAACGTTGAACGCCTTTGAAGCTGGGCGAAGGTATTTAAATACCTGCCCAGAGAGAAGGGAATCGAGAACAAAAATTTTTGGAAGATTTTAAGCAATATGGTGCTTGCATAAAGGCAGTTTTATACAGAAACTAATCCAGCAATGAAGAAAAAGTTAATAATGTATTGTTAGCTGTGACTGAAAATCCGGAAACATCTGTTAGAAAAACAAAACTTACAACTGGAATCGCGAAATTAGGCGAAGAACATTTTGCGAATGGTATATTAGGAAGTGTCAGAAAGACGAAAACTTTCTCAATAACACTATTTGGTCGGACGAAAGTATGGAAACAAATTTATAACCGGCGAAATGCTTACTATTCGGCAAGAGATAACGAAAGTATGGAAACAAATTTATAACCGGCGAAATGCTTACTATTCGGCAAGAGATAATCCTCGAGTACACCGAATTTTTGGAACACATTTAATATATCCGCTTACAAAATTTAGAATGGATAGGTACCCATTCAGCAGTTTCATGTCCTCCTCATTCGCCAGACCTCACTCCACTCGATTTTTTTTATTGGGATGTTTTATGGAGAAGACTTGTTCTTAAAGTCCATCAAAACATAACTGATATATTAAGAAATATTTTGAATTCGAAAGTTAGCAGTTATCTATAACAATTACAGGTTTGAACATTTTTTGAGATTGACACTGAGATTTTTTAGTTAATTTATTTAATGAATAACAATGTTGCGTGATCTACTTACTTAGTAATCATTTCATCTCTATTTTTTTATTTATATTGGCAGCACCTCCTACGCTAAAACATTGAAAATTTAAAAAAATCCTTTCCTGTGATTTAAATAAGGTAAAATTATATTGTTGACGATGATTTCGCCGAAACGAAACATCATACTTAAAATCTCTCAGAGCTATCTATTGAGCTCAAAACATGGCAATAAGAAAGTGACTTTAATTTCTTTATATCTTTTTAACCATACCAGAAAAAAATAAAAATGAAATCGTCAGTGATAGGAATTTAACAGTTTTCCCGACAGCATGTTATTAACCTTTAAATTTTGAAACTTGTTTCTAATTAACCATCTTCGTATCTGTTATGGCGTCCAATATGTCGATAATAGACATCCTTATCTTGGACACACTGTTTACAGAGTGTTTTCTAAGATAAAAATTATTGTTACAATCTCCGATCATTTCCAAAAAAAAATGAAAACTTCTCTGCATGGTCATAACAATATATAACAACAAATATTATGACAGCCTGCGGAGAAATTAGTTTTTATTGTTAAATGAATACCGTGCGATGCGCTAAAAAAAATGAAGAGAGCAAATCTGCTCATAAATTATTTTTTCAAGGAAATCAGTGGCGTGCCACTAACTGATTAAAAATAAACGAATCTTTTTTTTTTCGTTCGTTTTTGGCGCTGCTCTTAGGTAATTTGCCAGCACATTAGTTTTTAATCTGTAAAGTCCTCACAAACACAAGGCTTCCAGTGGGAATTGAACCGACAACCGCCGACATGTTCAAGTTGGCAGGGCAACGCCTTACCAACCGAGCCATCCTTGGTCCCTAAACGAATCTTATTGAGAAAAAAACAAGGTGCTGTTAATAAATTTTAACAAAATTGCCCTTCAATGAATTAATAACGACCTTTTTGAAAAATAGTAGAATATAGAAACTAGATAAGTTGTTGAAAGTGTTTTCCATCTTGGAGGATACACGCTTCAGCTCTTCTCCTCATATTGCCGCGCACTCTTTGAAAGATACTGCCAGAATTTCTCATGAAATTAGGAAGCAGGAAGCTCTGATACGGTTTTCTACAGTGTTAACCGGGATGGGATAAACCCATTAAAAAGTCCAAACTATTTAAATCTGGGGATCTAGGGGACCATGATTGAGGTGCGCCGCGACCCATTTATTTATTATTATTAAATGTGTGATTTAAATATTCCATTACTGCGCCGTTATAAATGAACTAAATTCTGTTCCTAATTAAATATGGTGCTTCTTCTAGCAATACTGGCAAATCATCTTCTAAAAACCGGCCAAAATTATGGTCATTTAGCCTTTCTGACAGGAAAAAGGGTCCATTTAAGTAATTTTCAACAATTCCAGGCCACACATTTACCAAAAACACTTCTTGATGTTTAAATTCTACAACTGCATCGGCCCAAATATGGTTATTGGGGAAATTTCTGATTGCATTTCTAGAAAAGTTAACATCATCTGTAAATATTATTTCTTGGTCAAAAAAGTGATAATAAACCCGCAAAGAAAATCTCTGGGAAGTAACGCTGTCATTTGGGTGCAATAGAAAATCGTGGAAAAATTTCAAAACCAAAGACGTGCGAGATATTCAGATTATTTCCATTAGCCAAATCATACAAAAAATACACTGCCGATTCCCTACATAACAATGCTCGGATATTTGAAACACCAAATTAATAAGACGCGAAGAACTGAATTCAAATTTATTAAATTTAAACTTAAAAGCCAAACAACTGTCAAATAAACGCCTTCACAACAGAATTAATAATACCTACATAATACCTATAATTATAAGGAATTTAAAAACACACCTCAGAGTTTACTGGTGGATAATGTCGTGGACTGTATTACGTGATGGGATTGTGCATAGAAAAATACTCAAGCTGCTTATGTGAAAAGCCATTGAGCACTGGCTGGCTGCCGGCGAGTTTCACCCGGGCTTATTCGGCGTGCAAGGTTGTCACGTTTTCTTACATTCTCAAAAAATATGGAAATTAACATTATAAATGTAAAGTGAGGCGTTAATATTTACGTAGTTCATATTCGTTCATATTTATTAAAGCATTTTAATAAAACAGATACACAATTATTTAAGTATGAAATAATAATTATAATAATTTTCTGCATGCTGTCATATTAATGTTATGGCCATGCAGAGAAAAAATCGAGAAATTAAATTTCTTTAGAAATGATTGGAAATTGTAACAATAATTTTTTGATTTTATGTCGTACCATCAATGTCTGCCAAAATAAATATAAAATAAATACGTGAAATTCCGCACGCCAACCACTGGTGCATTTTAAAAAAATTGTGATACACCAAATAATACAACTTGATACGTAGCATATGTATGCCCAATTTCATTAAATTATCTAAAGTAGTATTACAGATATTAAAAAAAAACATTTTTTGAAACTTTTTCATCTAAAAAGTTAATACATTTAGTACATATTTTAATACGATTTTTTTTTAATGGACACAAAAAATCTCCCCCTAACCCTGACCCTGTAGAATATGAACATGGTTTTAATGCACCTAAGCTTTCAATAGAAAGCAAGCAAAGCATGGATTAAATATCTGATTTCAAAGTTTGCTTATTGTACCATATTATCAGATAGTTCCCGATTTGCGTAATTTTATGATTATTTAAACATTTGTGTCATTGTTTACACGATATTGAAAATGACCACCACCCACGTCCATGCAATGACGAAGATGATATTCAAAATCTTCATTAGTCAGCAATATTTGTTAACGTAGAATCGGTAGATGTATATCACGAAAACGATAGGATCACATCAGTTTGAAAAGAAAAGTAAGATATATAGTGTTCCATTTAAGAACTTCATTTGAAAGAGGACACTGCTATATTTTGCATATCCAGATTGGCGTCGAGAAATTGAATATGCATATTTAGCAGCCCAGATTTCACATAGTTTTGTTTTATGATTACGAAATTATAGTGTCATTGGTATGGTATGTTATGTTACCTGGTTTAGCTTAATACATTGACACATACAGAAGATTGTCAGTCAAATTTCCAACGAGTTCAGCTAATATTTGGGAAATCAATTTTCCACTTAATTTATTACCGAATTTTTAGTATCAACATCATTCCCAGTCCCTTACCCTCTACCCTCTCGAGAATCCCATCCAAGACGATTTGGTTAAAGTTTGTTGGCGGGTGTTTTTCTTCAAACGGGCTTACGATAGTGACGTTGAATCCGTGCTTCGCCAATCCCTTTGCCAAACCATTTCCCAATATGTAATGACTTTTTGCGGCCATGGAAGAAACTAATAAAACGTTCGCACAATGACCGCACGGCACAAAATATAGTACGAAAATATTGAAAATTAGTCTAGTCATTTTCGTGTCCGATCAGAAGGAGCAGTTTTAGTTTCGTGAACTCACTGAATGGTCGATATCGAAATATTTAACGGATGCGCCATGCGTTTCTTTAAATAATCGGTTAGGCTTATGTAGCCAGCGGCGGATCAGAAAATTTCACTCACGATATTTAGCAAAGTGTGGAATGTTCAAAGCACATGGTATAGTCCCATTATTTAGTAGAGAGTATAGTCTGTCTCAATTTTTATGGTATTGGCTTTCGACGGACTCTCCTCAATAAAATTTCAACTATGCTATTATCTTTTGTTATTGGGTAAAGCAATTAATAAAAAAAATATTCTTACTTGAGGCAGGGATGGGCAGGGTATATTTCTTTCTTTCTGATATATTCCTTGATTCTTGACAATTTGTGGCAGTACTGAATAATCGTTTTTACTGTGCGTCTCGAAAAAGTAATTTTACGAGAATATTACAATGTCGAGCCGAAATCATTTCTCGCTTAATGCAAAACAGGTCTACTACTACTGTCTACTGACAAAAACGTCAATATCATCGATAAGGGATTTTATTAATGGTTTAGAATTCAAGAAAAGGAATAAACGTATAGGACCTAATAAGAAAGAAAATATATTGTCTTCCTACATTGGATAAACTGAAACAAAAGCTTGAAGAAGATAAAACCAAAGTCGTCCCACCTTCGAACTTCGAACACTTTCGGAGCGCGAGCATTGAAGATGCCAAGTGAGATTTTGGTGAAACGTCTGCAGGATTCCAGTCGGACGCAGGATTTGCAGGATTCCAGTCGGATGCAGGATTCCAGTCGGAGTTCAACGAGCGAACGGATGATATCCCGGAATATAGTGTCATCACATTTTTCCATCCGTGAATCAATACGTGAGAATATATATATATATATATATATATTTTTTTATCTGGAGCAGATAGTTCGTTTACCTAAGATATCACCTAAAAAATAGTTAAGAAAAGATTAATAATTCACAGTCCAGGGCGAAAAGTATTTAACACTGTCCCTTTTCATTCAAAGGGCACAGGTACCTAAAATAATACCCCTATAACAAATTTTTATGCAAACGAAATGTTTTTTTTATACGGCAAGAACTCAAGTTGCTACCACGGTATCCAAATCAACCTACTTTTGGATTCAAAAAGATCTAAGAAAAGCAAATGTGGACTATGTGGGAGATGGACCAAGCACTTCTTTTTGTAAGCCCAGGAAAAAAATGCCAAAGATTTCAAGGAAATTTGGATATATCACTCCAGGACAAATGAAATCCATTACGATCCATTTACGATTTTCATATTATCGAAAAGAGATGAGCTACTTCAAAACGTGAGGATTTAAAATGTAATCACACATCATTGTGCCTACTTTGTTTTTCTTAGTTATTACGTAGAAAATATTAGACAGAGGGATTATGCTTGAAAACATGATATGCCTTGGTTTTTTTAGGACTGTAGTGGCTCAAATTATTTATTAAAGTTTATTATCTTGTGATGTTGATCTAGAATATCTTGCAAGGAAAAAATTTTGAGAAGTTACTTTTGAAGAATGGGCTAAAATTTAAGAACATGTGAAAAAACACGAAGAAGAATTCATACAAAGAGATCTAGTATTTCACGGTTCATAGTAAATACTGGATCCATCGCAGAAAGTAACATCGAATCTGACAGTACCGGGAGCAGTATTCAGGGTACTGTTCTATCAGATTCATTCATCCCAATTTTTTGTCTTGTGACGTTTGTGAAAAAATATTTTACATTTGCGTTATTTATTATTGTTTTACGTACTAAACAAATAAATAGAAGTTTCAAAAAAATAATTTGTGTTTTATTTACTATTGCCTACTATTGCCTACAACAATAAAATTATTAATTTGATACTTCTGTTTTTATTTGTATTTAACTTCTTTTGAAACAGACCTTTTTTAGTACCCCAGTGTTTTAAGTTATCACTTATATGGACACTACAAAATATTCTTACAGTGTATCATTTGGAAAAGGCACCATTTGAACAGTTTTATACCAGAGTATATGCAACAAAAGCTTTGGTGCAACCATCACGGAAGGAAATTCCACCGAGCAGTTTGCCGTATTGTTCTGGGATTTTGAGGCGAGAAGTCAGGTCCACGATGCTGCATATTTTAAAGTATTCTCATATGGCTATGAGACATGTCTCACCTTATTTGTAAAATAGACTAAAATAGACTAGGGTAGGGGCCCATAAATTTATATTAGGCTCACTCGTTAGGTTAGGTTGCATACTGAATCCACAACTTTTCATTTTTATGATGAATCTTAAGAAATGTTAAAGGAACTTCATAAAAACTACTTCTTTCATAAAAACTATTTTTAAGCAGCCAGAGCATTGCTAATTATAATAGGAACTCGTTTTTTTTTTGATAAAAAAGTGTAGTATAAATTATTATTGACAAACCTAAAATCCTACCAAAAATTGATGATATAAAGAAATGAGACTTTGGAGTAAGAGTATATTATGCTACAAGTGTGGTAAACGACATTAAACGACTTTTTGTTTTAAACAACACGAATACATTTACTGACATAATCGTCAGAATTGACAAACGTCAAAATTTAAGGCATGCGGTAACATCTTCAAAAAAATATTCGATTGCTCCCAAACATGTGAGATAATATCCCGGAAACGTCCGAAGTATCTCGGATCCATGGGAAATGAAACTGACATGATAAAATGACACTTTCCGCATTCAAGATCGGTGTATAGCTGGCCATTTTAGAGAAAGGGGTGGAAACAGTGGAAAAGAGTGGAACAGTGCGGTAATAGTATATTACGCAACAAGTGCGGTAAATGGCATTTGACTCAAGATTTTATTTGACACTCGCTGTGTTTAATAAACGAGTGACTTAAAAACAGTTTAACGAACGTGTTGCATACTATACTTTTTCTACGACAGTTAGTTTTTGGGTACATTTTCGCAAAACAACACAAAAACATTCACTGACATGACTGTAAGAATTGACAAATGTCAAAATTCAACGGGTGGGAAATATCTCCGAAAACATCCGATTGCTCCTAAACCCGTGCGGTAAAATCGCGGAAATGTCCGAAGTGGCTCGGATCCGTGGGAAACGAAACTGACCTGGTAAACTGACGTTTTCCTCACGCTAGATCGCTGTGTAATTAGGCATTTTATAGTGATTAAAGATTGGGGGACATGGATACAAAATGATTTTGCATTTGTTGGATCTTAGCCAAACCGTTCATCAGATATGGGCATAAAATGTTGATTTTTTGAGCCTTTATTTACTATTTGTCGGTTGCAGTTGCCGCTAATAATATTTATTAAAATATTTACTACTCGCATAGTTGCCAATCACTGAATTCTATGTTGAAATTGACTGTTTAAATATCATTTAATCTAATCTCTCTAATCGCTTTCCGAAATGTCTGGGAACTACATCCAAAGATAATTATTTACAATTTGACAATGACTTGGTAAATTATTGATCCTGCAGATGCATGTCATTGAAATAATACGCTAGTCATGTCGAAACCCATATTTTCGAACGAATTTACGCAGATTTTTAAAAATTAGTGTTAGCGATCACCCTGATGGACCAAATCCACCCGGACCCAAATTATCTAGTATCCAGATTATAACCCTAAATGAATTTGATATATTTAGTATTTAGAGAGAATTTGTAACCTGACATAGTTACCGGAATATATTCGGAATTTATTGTAAAAATGCTGCATTTAGGTTTGCCAGACGAATATAATTTTTTTTTCAAAGAAACTTCCACAGGCTACTGTAATACTTTTTACAAAACTTCTGAATTCCTCAAGGTCGGTTTTTGCTGAGTCGAAATTGCTGACGTTTCGCCAATTATCTTGTTGGCTTCTTCAGTTTCAGTCAAGCTCTGAAGAAGCCAACAAAATGATTGGCGAAACGTCAGCAATTTCGACTCAGCAAAAACGGCCGCAGGAGGAATCCAGAACTTTTGTAAAAAGTATTATATTATTTTTTGCACAACAATATTGAATTAAAAATAATTGTTTAACATTTTAATAAAAATGTTGGTGTTATTTTCGTTGGGTGAGGATCACTCGATGTAGCAATGAGCAGCTATATAAGCTACACTGAAAAACGTATTGACGAAACATTATCAAATTGTAAATGAACAGCAACAGCAAAACGATATGAGGTAAATACTCTCTCTCTCTTTTGACGATCCTATAAGCCTTATAGTATAAGTATATGTTAGGGACGACATTAAAGAGCATACATACAACAACCAAGCCAGAAACATCGACTCAAGAAATATAGTGAAACTTCCAAATACCCTGTAACTGTGGAGAGTCATATATTGAAGAAACAAAAAGACTTTCAAACGTTAGAGATGAAGATCATAGGAAACACATAATGAGGGGTTTAAATCCAAATATCAGGAATCATGCAACATGTATGGACCATGCAACACCAGATCAAATGGTCTGAAGCTCGGGTTGTCCATAGGGAACCGCGTCAGTTTAAGGAAGTTGTATTCATTCACTCAATATAGTTGTACTCAACCAACAATTTTATAAAGTGATACAGTCGTTTATCCTGTACTTGTCGCGAAGTTAGTTTTGGTTAGTTTTGGTTGGTTTGTGCGAATCGTTTACACGGGGTGAGTTAAAATAAAAAATATTAATTTTCTTGAAAAAATCAAATTGAACACTCTGTATTGTACACTTCTATTAATTCCTCATATTAATGCTTTTTCAATTTTCTTGAGCACTGCCTTATTATTATTAGACTCTCCGATCGTTTAAGACCGACCGTGTTAGAACGTGTATCGAATTCGGTGGGACACATTTTGAGCAATAAATTAAGTTAAATTTAATTAAACCGTTCTTTCTGTTTTGTAGCTTTGTTCTCAGTTCTTAAGTGTTTTTTGGACCTACTAGCAATACTAATATTGCATTTTTAATATTAGCCCTAGCATAAAATGCTATTTAAATTGTTTGCCCAAAATTTGCAAAGGTTACAAAGAATTATACTTTATTAGTCTCTTAGGTAATTTTGTTCAAACTCTCTTGTGATATTTCGGCACAATTTAAAAAATTTCGGTGTTTTGTTCGCAAAAGCGTGTATATCTCAAAAATGTTTAGTTTAGTTATTGGGAATGCTTAGAAAATTAAAAGAGCATTAATAGGAGTAATTAGTCAAAGTATAAGATGTGTTCCATTTGATTTTACGAAAATCAATATTTTCTATTTTGACTCAACTTGTATAATCTAACTAAATTCAAGACAAGTATCGGATAAATGACTTTACTCCTCTATAAAATTGTTCGCGCAATAAAATTCGGAATATCGGAAACGGCGTCAAAAATGTACAGTATTAAACACAGGTCATTTTGGGTGAAAAAATGACATTAAATCCGAGCACACTCAATTTAGATGGCAACAACCCTACATGGCCTGATTGAACATAACACTGAGCATCTGTTAATGCCACAATATACAGCATGTTCCATTTCAAACAATATAAGTTTGATGTTTCACATAATTTTAATCACCCTATATATTTGAAAACAATTTTAAATTGTTTCTTTTAGTTTTATCTATTACTTTTGCATTTAATATTTTTCTGTAAAACAAGTAATGAAAAAGACATATTAGTTTGCCACACTGTTTGGATACCCTATATAAGCCTCGCAGCCTTAGAAGTATAATTAGTGTGATACATTTGCCCGAAACCTTGCGTAAACAAAGGATAAGACAAGGAATGAAGGGAGGGAATTTTTCACAAATTTCACCCAAATAATTCTCTGATTGATTTCTTGACATTTGGCAAGTATTAATTTGAAGCTTTTAAACTTTCACCAAATGTAAAATATTAAAAATTACGATTTTAGAAAATTTTCACAATGATCATGAAGTAGAACTCACTTTTTATTTATAAATGTAAAACAGAAGCGCGATAATCGGAATCGAATATCGGCAGATCTGTATTCTTCGGATACTGCCACGTCGCAGTCTATCTGCCTGTCGTTTCTCTGTGGTTCCCGAAATTTGAACGATTTATGAAACTGCGCTTGAATTGCTGGCTCCATTCTGATATTCGAGAAACCAAATTATATCTTACAGACCGACACATTCGTTTCAAATCCAATAGGATATTAGCCTGAACTATAAGGAATTTGAATGATATGACCACTGCATTGCATATGGAGATGAGAGTACTCCGGGTGGCACAACATTACTTTTGTTAAGGCTGTGTCCGCATTACTCACCAAGCGGTTCTAGTGGCTGTACATATTTCTTACCAAAATGTGACCCTACCGCCATTTCCAGCTATCCAATTGTAATGTACGTCCGTAGATGTTATATATGTATCGTATTATTTTAACTCTGTATGAAACACGGTATTTTTCTAACGCCCTCTTACTCCCTAAAATATTTACTTTTCAGTTCCTGAATAAATATCAATATTGTCGACTAATCTTCCATCGGTGTAATTACTTCTTAATTATCGTGTACAAATATTGGTCATCTTATGCTCTAACCTTAAATGCTTAAACTTTGTTCTCTCGCTTATCTATTGTCAATTGTTGTACGCATCATAATTAACTTTAGAATCAAATTTGGTAACCTGGGAGGACATATTCAGTTGAGATTTGTTACGTCCAAGTCCTTAGTTTTGGTTAGTTAGTTACAATAAATAATCGAAAATCCTGCGAGTCATTATGTACAACAATAAAGCGCATTACACAATGCATACCTTACACAATTTAAAATTGTATTCATGACTACATACGAGGTTGCAGTGAAAAGTTTCCGGCCTGACCACAAGGTCACCACACAGTACCATCCTTACCGAGTCTTTTTTTCGATGTCTAGAACTTTGAGGCAATAAAACAACGATGGATTATTCGATTGACATGAATTTTATTTATCCGAAAAATAATCCTGTGGCATTACATTTTAAATATGATTTCTGGCATATGACCGCCAAGGCTGGCGCGGATGTAGTCCAATTTGGACGTCCATTTTTCGCTGACTTTTTCCAACATTTGTGGCCGTATATCGGCAATAACAAGGCGAATGTTGTCTTCCAAATGGTCAAGCGTTTGTTATTTATCCGCATAGACCAATGACTTTACATAGCCCCACAGCAAGTAGTCTAGCTGTGTTAAATCACAAGATCTTCGAGGCCAATTCACAGGTCCAAAACGTGAAATTAGGCGGTCACCAAACGTCTTTCAATAAATCGATTATGGCACGAGCTGTGTGACATGTTGCGCCGTCTAGTTGAAACCACATCTCCTGGACATTATGGTTATTCAATTCAGGAATGAAAGAGTTAGTAATCATAGCTCTATACCGATCACCATTGACTGTAACGTTCTGGCCATCATCGTTTTTGAAGAAGTACGGACCAATGATTCCACCATCCCATAAAGCGCACCAAACAGTCAGATTTTCTGGATGTAACGGTGTTTCGACATACACTTGAGGATTAGCTTCGCTCCAAATGCGGCAGTTTTGTTTGTTGACGTAGCCATTCAACCAGAAGTGCGCTTCATCGCTTATGAAAATCGGGAACAACGGCAATCTCGTTTTGGGCCCATTCGACGAATCTACGCCTTACTTGATGATCGTTTGGCTTCAATTCTTGCACGAGTTGGATTTTGTAAGCACGTAAACCAAGATCCTTCCGCAAAATCTTCCATAAAGTGGATCCAATTCCTGTGCTCGATGGCGGATGGACTCATTCGGGTTTACCTCAATGCTGCGCTCTACAGCAGCAATAGCTTCTTCTGTACGCACCGTACGGCGTCTCTGGGGATGCGACTTATCAATAAGAGTAAACGTGGTGCGAAAACGTTCCATGGTTAATCGAATTAACTGCCCTGATGGACGATTTTGTTGTGATAAAATGGACGTAGTGCGCGATACGTATTCCGCACAGAACCATTATTTTCGAAATAAAATTGCACTATTTGCAAGCGTTGTTCAGGCGTGAATCTATGCATGATGAATTGCCAAACCAAACTGAGAATAAATCACTTGACAGCTGTTAAATCGGTCGTCATCTTGAACAGTAATGCCAACTTAAAGTTCAATACATTGAAAAAAAACACCCATTATGTACAGTTTCAGCCTAATCGAGACGTTATTTTGACTACATTGAGCGAGACGCTTCTGTTGTTGAAAAATTCTATTTGAAAGACTTTACGCCAAAATAAGGAACAGTCAAAAGAGTGGTTTGCAAAAGGGGAACGAACTCCAAAGAATTCTGAAACAATTTTAAAGGCAAACAAGGTTATGGCCACTGTTCTTTGGGATGCGAGAGGAATTATATAAATTGATTTCCTTGGAAAGGGTAAGACTATTACTGGTCATTACTACGTAGAGTTATTGCAACGTTTAAATAAGGATTTGCAAATTAAACGACCTTATTTTTCGAAGAAAAAAATTTTGTTTCATTACGAGAACGCACCAGCGCATTGTTGCCATGTCCAAAATCCTCGAATTGTTTGAATTCATGTCTCAACCTCCCTACCCTACAGACTTAGCCCCCAGCGACTATTACCTGTTTCCTAACCTCAAAAAATGGCTTGACGGTATAAAATTTAAGAGCAACGAAAAAGTTATCGAAGCTGTAAATCAATATTTTGAGGAGCTTGACGAATCTATGTTTAAAACTGATATAACCAAATTAGAACACCATTGTAAGAAACGTATCAGCGTTGATGGTGATTATGTCGAAAAATAATGCAAGAAAACAAAATTGACCAGGCCGGAAACTTTTCACTCCACCTTCAGCCACACTACAGTAACTTTCCTATTACCTTCTCATTCGTGAATATCCTCCACTGTCTACCTGTCATTCCCTATTCACTTGGAGAACCTAAATGGACCTCACCACTTCAGCAATATCTTTTGTTTATTGTACCGATGTAATGCCAAGACCAGGTCACCTTCTTAGTGCAGTTCGTCTTGGATCCAATCGCTCTTTGTGCTGCGATTAATTTTAACGTTTTAAGGAAGTAAAAGATTATTTATTGATTATTTTTACATAATTATGATATTGATATTATAATATTTTCTACTATTGTTATATAGGTCCTGAGATTTTTGATATAGGATATAGATAGTAGATATATATATAGAATGTACCAATGTACCAACAAGTATCGATTAAATATTAATACTTTATTATACATTTTTACCACCCGCCACTTTCCATAATACTTACAAAATTTTCGCAAATATATTTTGAGGATAAATTTTTGGAAGTAGACAACTTGTCGTAGATATCTTGCAACTAGCTTTGGAGCATCGACATATCGCATACTTTTTCACCCATATAAATACTAACGGAATTTCTACTGCTAATGTTCCCAGTTCAAAGGAATAAGGCTGTTCCCGTTCCTCTTTCTCTTTGGATTTGGTTTTAATAATATAAATAATAATTTTGAATGAATTTCCGACAATAATTGTTTAATCTTACTAATGTTCGTAGATTATGTATATTTTCTAATCCGAAAATATTGACGACAGTTGGTTTAATTACAGAGTTTGATACTCCAAAAAATCAATTTTTTGAAATAAAAAATTACATTCACTTAATTTAAAAGTTAGACCATTCCTGTTGGACAAATTTACTACTTTCTTCAAAGTTAGTAAAAGAAACTTTTACCTGAAATTATAATATCGTCAAGATAAACTAATACTTTGTTAAATCCTAAATTTCCCAATACCAAGCGAAACCAATACCCGAAATATTTTAGAAACAATTTGAATTAACACCATATTTCAACACTTTAGGTAGGAAGGAATACTGGATATTCTTTGTAAAAAATTGGAAATCATCCAAAAATCGTTATTTTTATGATTTTCATATATGAGTATTTAAGACAGAGATTCATAATGAGTTAATAAATATAAACAACATGTCAACGAAATAATTGAAAAAAAAAGAGTAAATAACAAAAAAAAGGGTGGAGATTGTCACAAATAATAAGTCAAACATATATATGCAGGTTGTGTTTCCAGACTTTTATTTTTGTTTATTGGCATTAATCAATTTTTATTCAATATGTGGCAGGGTAAACTTATGAAATGTGACCCTTCACAACTTAAGGGTTTTAGAGGGAATGTTCATTGCCTTTTTTTAAGATGTATTATTATTGCTATATTAATTATTAGTCTGACAACAGAACGCACTAATTGTGTTCTATAACCAAGTAAGTGAAAGGCCGAACAAAAACTTTAAAAAACCTGATTACTTCGTCTATAGTTCGAAATAGGTATAGGTAACCCTAATGCACTTTGATATAGAAATAAGTCCTGGATTTGATAACAGTTAAAGTTACAGGATGCCTCCATTTAAAAAAAGCAAGGTTAGCGACTTTGAAAATGTGAATGTTTGCGCCCTAATTTTGGGCACTTGTAAAAAAGTAGACAACAACAATTAAAAAAAGAACTTAAACCACTTTTTTAAAATAAAATTTTCAGACATTATAATAATTTTATATATTAACTAAAGCAGACGTGCAATTTTTTTTCAAGGTCAAATATTTCGAAGACGGTATAGCACATTATACGTAAACTATGTTTCGAATTTTTCACAAAATCTCAAAATGTGATAATGTACGGGGTGTTTCATTTGAAATAAACAAATTGACAGCAACTTCCGGTTGAACCGAAATTGACAGGAAATTGAAAATATTTTTATAAATTAGTAAATTTGGCAGTTACTTTAAACCCAAAATTGAAAGGTGTATGTAAATTACATCTTTATAAACTTTTAATGAATGGCTTGGGTGAAAAACTCTCTATAACGCATGTTGTTGAGACAGGCATACCAAAATCAACAATACTTTAGTACCTAATGATTTATTGCATTAAGAAAAAGGATCAAAAATTAATTTATACAGTCGAATATCTAAATTTATTTTTTTACGTTATTTTCGTATATAATTTTAACTTTAAAAACAGTCATTGAATGACCACCATTTCAAAATTTGGACACGACAAGCGTTTAAAAGATCATAATTTTGTTAATTTTTGCACCTTTGCATTTGTTTATAAAGGCAAGGCAATTGGCATAATGGAGTAAAATCGTTAGCTTTTTAATGTTTCTTTTCTTTTACTTTTCGGGTCCTAAATTGTTTCACGATCCTATAAACCGCATACAAAATCGTAAATACTAAAGCAAATATTATTGCCAGAACATCTAGCATCAAATATTTGTATAGTGGTAACTTAACTCCCGCAACTTGCAGATGAGGTGCACCCTTGTGACGTATAACGTAGTCAATCCAGTATATGGCTAAATCCATGGGTTTAACTGGACGGTCGTGCATTAGCTGGGACCTATATTTCGCATTCTGTAGGTACCTGAAAAGAAAAATTGCATATAATAGGTATTTCTTATAGGTTCGACAGTATTTTACTTTTTCGTACAACTAAAGATGCTGTTAATGGTTCATTTAGTTAATTTTTCAAAGAAGCATCCGCAGGCTACTGTAATACTATCTACAAATCTTTTCTACCCCCCCCCCCCCCCCCGCGCCGCAATACGTCGTTGTTTATAAATCAAACTTGCTTGTTTCGCCAATGATCCTGTTGAATTCTTTAGAGCTAAACTGAAACTGGTTCGCATTCTACTCTGTACTAATTTATATGCTGTTTAAGGGAGGAAGAACTAAAGAAGGAGCATGAACATTATCTGAGACGCTGGTAAGATTGTTTAGCTGTTTGGAGATTTTTGTGGGTTGTGTTGTTAATGCTATTCAAAGAATTACAAGTGCCAATTTTGAATTAGATAAAACGGTTGTTGTATTGGTAATATTGTTACATAATGAATGGCTGCTCTTACAAATATTTACAACACCATTATGAAAAATTTATGAGGGTAAAAAAATTATGTGTTATTTTCTTTCGTAATGCTGATCTGGCGTCCGGCCTTAGGGAATTGAAGATACATTGCAACTAAAGTATCTCTGGTACAAAGCGGTACTGTGTCGCGACACACTATACAAGTTCGCGCAAGCAAATTGTGAAGTTCGCAGTGTGTTATGATTTGTTTTTTCATTCAGGACACCCACTAGATCGAACCTTAATGCCAAATTCAAAGTGTATCTCGCGCTTAAAGTGAGCCTTCCGGACAATTGCCGAAATGATCAAATTTGCTTAGACTATAAAGAGTCAAGTATACTGACGCTATTGGAGACTATTCCTATCTTTCTACAATAAATGCAATAAAACGGGCCATAAGACTATATCACAGTAAGCAACATGAAATAAAATGAAAGCATGTGTTAGTTGTAGTTTGCCATAGGGTTTCCCAATGCAGTATCAGTCCATTGTACTATAAACAAGGAGTCATTATAGAGTTTATTTTTAATTAAATACTAAGTCAGGATTACAGAATTCAAGTAATTCAAAAAATGTACGAAATCAGAAGTGAATATTGAGAAAAGCGAGGGGACTTTTGGATGAAAAAAAATTGCACAGTCTCTCCCAAACCAAAAAACTTTTATGGAGAAGCGCAGAATCTTACACTCAGCTGTGTTGTTTCATAAAATTGTCATTATGAATCGGCTATCGTTCGGATGTGCACACCCTTAATTTAAGATTTTGCTGCTACATATCTGCTCTATCACGTAGCACACACTACTACGAAAGGTGTTCCACTTATATATTTAAAACATTATCAGTGGGCGCATTTAAATATAAATTGAGTATTATATGAGTAACGTGTTTTTTTTATATACAGTTATTTTTTAAATAGACATCGTATGAATGGTTCCTTTTCTGTCCTTTTTTCCTTCCTTTTCGATCAGTATGCTTTTTGCCCATGATTTAGAATTTTAGTGTATATATATATATATATATATATATATATATATATATATATATATATATATATATATATATATATATATATATATATATATATATATATATATACACTATATTATATATAGCTTACCTTAGAGACTGAACTAGATTTTTTTTAAATCGAATTTCGGTCTCTTGTTTGCTTGTAAAATTGGTTATTAAATGTAGATGCTGACTATGCAAATACCTACAGCAAATAAACTATTATTAGTATTTGAAAAGCATTACATAGTGGTCTAAAATGTCAAATGCCTTACTGATATCGAAAAATACAATCATCGTTGAACCTGAACATATCAGAAATATTTAATAGGGTAGTAGCTATGCTGTGACATTTACGGAATCCGGAGTGGACATAAAATGTTGTTTTTGGTCATAATCTCTGAGATCTGATCTGCTACTATTCTTTTAAAAACTTTTGGAGGTATTGGAAGGATGCTGATAAACCTATGGCGTGAAAGTTGGGTAGGATTTGAAGTCTTAGGAACAGGAACAACATTCGCGGAGTTTCAGGCATCCGGTCATTCACCTGATGAGGGGCATTTATTCCTAATAAATATGATGTATTTTGCAGATGTGGTGTGTGATATAATAACGTCATCAGAGAATCCAAAGATAAAGAATAAATGAAAATGCAATTTAAATTATTTGTGTTGTCAATGATAGTTGAAGAATCCGAATTTTTGTTCTTGGTGATGTTCATTTATCTTAAAGTGCGCCAGGTTACTTTGTAGAACAATATTGCAAATAGGCTTTTCTATTAACCCTGAGTAAAGGTTTAATTAGGTAGAAACGAAAATGTTCACCCAAAAGTCGATCTTAAAACTAATGTTTTGACACAGTAAGGTCTCTTTCGCACGGGCGTTTTTCAACCGATCGGCAAATTTGCCAAGTTTTTAAGTTATTTTAGAATATTCGTTGCATCCTTTGATTATTTATTGGGTCGCATAAGAAATTACATTGGAAAAGAAGATACTAAAATGAGACCGGCTATACCACCTGAAGAAATGCTTGTAGTAACACTTCGGTAAGTAACAATAATATATTTATTTCTTTAAACCAATATAAAACTGCTATTAGTGTATATATAAATAACTTGCACCTTAAACATTACTATTTATCACGTAGATTTAAACTATGAAGATTAAAAAACTATTAGTAAATAAAAAATGTAATTATTAGATGTCTGACGGAAAAGTTGATAAAACGCTCCAATCATGACCTGATTGTCCATTTTCATGCCAACCTGTAGGGGTGTTATTCTGTGATTTATGGCATCGATAACTGCACTGCACTGGAGACATTCGGAGGTCCAAAATTCGTCGGGACACTCGGTCCAAAAACTGACTCAGAAGCTTGAGAGAGAGACGCATTCGAATACTAACCAAAACTAACACGTTCGATAAACTTTTTAACTCACTCGTTTATTAAAAACTCGCTCCGCTCGTGTCAAATTAACTCGTCCGTCAAATTATTAAATAACACATATTACATACATATGCATATATTACATGTAACGTGCTCTTTAAATTTTAGCCAAGAATCTAGAGTCCAAGCAACTGCTACAAAAAAATACAGTTTTTTAGAGAATTTTAATATTATCTGAGAATTAATATTGTTAGTTTCTTCGATAACACACTTTTGAGAAAAGAAAAGTACAGATGAATATTATCGGCATAAAGATGATAGTCACAAAACTGTAATGATGTGGTAAACCTCGATGTAAAATTCGCAAACAGAAGTGCACCTAAAATACTAATCTGGGGTACTCCCTTGTTACTACCTAAAGATCTAGAGGCTGATTCGTTAAGTATCACTTTTTGTATCTTACTTAAAAAGGATGATACACTTCACTGAATCCTTGGATGAAGAATTGAAATGAGAACTTCATGCCCATGTCCAAAACTTTGCTAAAGCCAAGTAAAAGTAAGGCAGTAATTTTGTTATCACCATAAGCCTTAAAAATGTCCTCTATTACATCTGCAAAAGCGCTTTCACAACTATAACCTCATTGTTTCAGGGGCACAATACTGTAAATATTGAGAAATGCTTTTTCTTTTCTTTTTTTATTTTGATAACTTTGATTATTTTCAAAGTTATTGGAGCAGGCGGCTAATCAATTTTAGAAGTTCTTACAGGGACATGTGAACGGAGAAGAATAAGTAACTTGTTATTAAGATGGTCGGCCATGTCGTTAAAACTGTCTAAAAAGAAGATAAGATCACAGTGTTTTCTTTCGAGATCAAGTAAAAAGGTATCATAATTACATTTAAAGAAGTTTCCATCAGTTTTAAACATAGGTAGATTTAGAAATTCTAATTTCGATGTTAAGGAGTCCGAAATTCCTGTTGTTAGTAATGCACTGAGCATATCAGCAAATCAAGAAGGGTACTGTGGTGGCAGAAATTCTGGTCGATTCATTGACACACAGATAAACCGTAATTTTTTGCAGACTTTGAAGTGACAAAAAATTGGTGCTCTTTTTATTAAAGAAATCAACGTTAAAATCTCCTCCAAAAGTCGCAAAACCATGCTCCCACTTACCAACTTACTAACGCATTTCTCCAGCTGTCCGAAGCATTGGACTAGAATTCTTCGGCCTATACCAGAGTACCCAAACACATCCTGCGATTATTTTAGTTTCCCATATTAAATACTTGTACTTGTGTACAAAGTCACACCACCTCTCCATCCATTTCTGTCCCTACAGACAATGAAATCTTCAATTGCCAACCCGCTGTCAGAGATGATAGAACTCGGCCAGATTTCAGAAGGACCTGTGACGTCAAATAAGCCTTCAGAGAGTATATCGGAAATCAAATGAAAGCTTGCACATAAAAATATGATATCAAAATGTGTTTCTGAGAAAAAGTGAAAAAAAACTTTGGTTTATAACTTAAAAATAGTAAATCTGTAAAAAAACATTTACAGCATTCTACTGCAAAAAATATATAAAAATATTATTTTACTTTTTCGATAAGTTTAACGGTTATGGGATATACATGCTGAAGAGGGGGGTGGGGGGATAGTTTCAAAAATTGCCCTGTATCTAAAGAACTAAATGCTCTATGAAAATGTTGGTAACTTCATCTTCAGTTTTACGAAAAATTAGTAAGCTGTAGACCAAACCGCAACTATCTATCTCAAAAAATAACCGAGATACCCCGCAAAAAGACCCAAAAATGGAAGTCAGGTACTTAAACTGCAGATTTTATTTAATTGTATTATACAGAGTGTCCAAATAATGTGTCAAAGTAATATATCTCGTTTATTATTTGTTTTAGAGAAAAATGTTAAAGACAAAAGTTATAGATGAGACTAAAAGAAAAAAATTACTTTTAAATATACAAGGTTATTCATAAATATGTGGAAAATCAAACTCACTTTAAACTCAATGTTATAGTTTTGGTTAGTTTTGGTTAGTCTATACTGAGTGTTTTGGGATTATTGGCCATGTTTTTGTGAAAAATGCCCTGTGTTTAATACCCTATACTTTTTCCGCCATTTCCGACAACTGCAATTTTATTATGAACAAAGTTTAAAAGTGGTGGTTTAAACGATTGGGCAGTATTCGCTAGCATTTCACAACTCACACTTTGTAAGGCTTCTCTTATCCTCTGTTTCATGTCTTCTAATGTTGTGGGGGTAACTTGATACAACTGGTGTTCAACATATATCCACAGAAAATAGTTAATCTTTGATCAGGAGATTTAGGTGGCGGTCTAATCCAACACCTCTTATCGTGAAAGAACCACAATCTCTGTCTCACTTCGTTTGGAATAGTTCTTAATATATTTCGTAATTTCTGCTCTAAAAACAATGAGGCTCTACAACGTTATTTCCTACTATACCACCCCAAAAATTTAAAGACCATTTTTCCTTTTTCATTATAAAATAAAGTCTATTCTTAGAAATTAAGTCTTGGGACATGTAAGGTTTTTTTGTGAAACCAAACAATACTTCAAATATTTTTTCCACGTTCTTTCATTCTTTTCATAAGTAACACCTCCAGTTCTTTTAGAGTGCTGCCTTCTATCGGGATACTGCTGCTTGTACATTATCATAGCTCTTCTCATTCTCATGCATTCTTCTTGCTAGATCCCAGCACGAAAATCATCTCGGCCACTTTTTCCATCGATAAATTCAAATTAAAACAAATCAAAATTGGGAGGTTTGAAATAATTAGAATTGCATTTCCAACTTACATTTGCACATAACTAAACTAACCCAAAACTAACTCAAATTAATGTAAAGAAAAACATACCTCAAAAATACCAAGTTCAAGTATAGGGAATGCTTAATAAAATTGAAAAAGCATTAATTTATTTTGACACACTATTTGGACAACCTGTATACCCAGGGAGTTTTCTTCTCTTTCTCTTTCTCCTTTCTCTGCATGCTGTCACATTGACGATTTTGCTATGACCATGCAGAACAAGAAATTAAATTTCTTTAGAAATGATTGAAGATTGTAAGAATATTTTTTATCTTTAGAGCAATCAGTGGCGTACCATCAATGTCTGTCAAAATAGACAGATGAAATTTCGTACGCCCGTCACTAGCATATTTAAAAAAAAATGTGATACACTAAATAATGCTTCTAGACTTTTATTAGAGATATGAATAAAATATATTTTATTTTTGAAAATTTTACCAGCCTGTATCTCAAAAGATAAAACATTTGGGACATATATTCATATGAAGTTTCCTTTTTAAAATGGACCCAAAAATCTCCCCCTGAATTATTAACATTCAACTATAAAACATCCTGTATATTACATATCTGCTTAGTAAAAAGTACCAGAACGCTGAAAATAGCCAAATCTGGAACGATAGAATTCAGAAACTTAGAGTTTCTGAACATGCAGAAATCAGCAAACTTTAGGCTATATTCAAAAAGTGAGATGTTAAGAATCTTTTCGTTAAGAGCAGTAAGTTTAACAACATTCTGGTTAGCAAAAAGTCTCGGATATTGAATTCTATCGTGGCAGTTTTCGAGTTATTTAATCGTTTCGGTATTTTCGACTAACCTGGTATATAATCCTAAATTTCCAAAACAATAATTTGACCTAAATGATACATTTAATAGTAAATCGTTTTTTTTATCTGACGCAATATGCCGTATACTATTACAAAATTCGAAGTAGTATGTCCTATGTGGTTTCATATTTCATATTTCATTTTGGATCCCTATAATATATATATATATATATATATATATATATATATATATATATATATATATATATATATATATATATATATATATATATATATTTTTTTTTTTTTTTTTGGAAAATCTCCGGAACCCTCATGCTGTCACGTTAAATTGTTTGACTTACTTTGGATTATCCAATAATTCGTTGATTACTTCCTCCAAATTGTGTTCATTTATCTTGGAGAAAGGAATAAATTTTCCTATTCCGAGAGTAGCTGCTCGAACGGCATTCATCTTTTGATCTCCGAAGACCGGGAATCCGAGGATGGGTACTCCATGGTAGATCGTCTCGGTGGTGCTCAGCAAACCGCAATGGGTGATGAATAGTTTAATATTCGGATGTGCTAAAACAAACACCAGTTATAGTATTTTTCGCCAACCTTTAAAGTACCCCTAAAAAATGCTCAGTCCCTAACCGATCTAAAATTGCAACATCGAAAATGTTTACTTTCCATTGTGTTTCTTTCCATCGTAAAATATCTAGAATTTGTTTTTGGTGTTGCCAGAAATGTAAGCTACGAATTTTGCAAATCACTAGGTTATTTTATATGACAAAAATCCGATTCGTTAGCTTATTCCATTCTAGAGTTGGGCCTGGTCAAAGATCTCAAAGAAAAAGCTTATTACAAAAGTTATAAAGATTGTCAGTATGCCCTACTTAAAATTATCAAGGTGGCTCAAAAAAAGCGTTACGAATACAACATAAAGTTTTTTAAATGCGGCACAATATTTTTAAATGTTGTTTATAATTCCTCTTAAAGATTTTGAAATTTAATAATAATACAAACCTAAACCTAATACTTGTTTTCACACTTGCAAAAGAATTACGTATTATGACGTAAAAGATATATATGCATCGGATTTTGAATGGATACTATACGGCGTTCAAAATAAACGAATATAAATGGATAATTTGAAATTGAAAAATCTCGATTTTTATATAGAACATCATATATATCATTATTTTTTCTGAATTATCTTCCAAAACCGGCACCTCTTATTAAGTAAAACAACTTTTATTAAGTAAATTTAAAAAAAAACTAAGTATGGATTTTCCTAGAGCTGAATTAATTAATTTATGTATGGTTGGCAGTAAGACTTTACATGGCGAAGTACCCTAATAGACATACTAGGTGATGCCGAACGGAACATAGGAAATTAACTCATGTGCCGAATTTGAATACATTCTAGTAAGCCAATCTTCATTGAATTAAATGTGGCGGCAAAATTGCAAAAGGTCTATTACAACAAACACCAGCGAATATGTATAACACTACAATAAAAACATGTACATTTGGTTTGACACATTCGAAATAAAGTAAGTATGTATGTCATTATGTGTTTCTTAGGATCAAACTCATACTGAAACTCTCAACATCTTTTCAGATATATTAAAATTCGAGAATCTGGAACCATAAAATGGTCAAATTTTTGAACAAACGTCGGCCACTATGGGCTCTTCACTATCACCAGTAATCACGAATATATTTATAGAAGCCTTTGAAAAGGAAGCTCTCGACACCTTCCCTCTAAAATCGTCGATGATACTTTTATTTGGCCTCATGGTCAAGACCCCAGTAGATTTTCTTAAACATTTAAATTCTATACACCTGGGCATACGTTTTACCATTCAATAAGAAACTAGTAATAACCTCTCATTCTTAGATATTCTTATCAATAGAAAATCAGATCTAACATTGGAAGGAAATAGCATTTTTCAACTGGTTAAGATTTTCAAATTTACCACTTTTATACATAACCCTGCAGAAAGAACTCGTTGGGCAAGAACTGAGGTGACCTGGGTGGCCAAAAAATTCGGCACCTTGGACCAAGATTATTACCGTTAAAAGTATTTCGCAAATACTCTCCAACTATACGGGAATTATAGGCGGGAAAGCCATTCATCTAGTAGCGGATCTCCTGACCTTCGCGAACTTGCAGTGTGAGTTCAATTTGATTTAGAAATTAGTCCAAATAGTTTTCTGTCGTAAGGTTATAGTCCATAAAAAATGGCCCAATAATATGATGTCCGAAAATTTCCACCATAACATTTATTTTTTAGGATATGCCTTCGAGTATCAATGAAACGATATTCATTGTCTTGGCTCCGGTACAGACAGTGTTTCCTGCATAATACCACCTAGTTATGGGTACCTTTTCTACAATTTAATAACGCATATTTAGCTTTAATTCGAGCGCGTTTAATAACGTTAACAATCACATTGAAAATATTGTTACTGTCATGAATTTTCTTGTTGTCATTGTAAAAAGATATTTTTCTGGTAAATAAACTATAAAAATTTTCTAATTTTTTCAAGATATTTAATTCAATAACAGCAGATTAGCTTATTAAAATTTATTAAAACTCAGCACAACATTTGTCCACCTAAAAATTGATTTTAATTTCCTATGCTCCGTTCGGCAATTCATCACCCGCTATACCAATTAGACAATCTCTTCAGTGTTTAATGGAACCGGAATGCTACCAATGAGGAAAAATAATTGGAAATTTTAGTCAAGTCAATAGCAATCTAATTATCTAATACATCCCAATCTACTGTAAGAACTTCAAGACCGTGATTTTGAACAAACTTCTGCACCGTTATAAATGAAGCAATAGAGGCCGATCCAAATTTTTAGTCTAAAATTCTAAAAGAGTTGATAACATTGAGATTCAACAAATGTGGTTTCATCAAGATGGAGATCATCCGAATTACCATCGAGAAGTTCGAGATGTTTTAGATAATAATTATTCACAGAAATTGATCGGTAGAGGTGGTTTCATTGGATGTTCCCTTCGAGGATGTGACTTAACTACACTCGATATCTTTTTGTATGGATATGTTGAAGATCGCGTTTACCTAAGTCTCCAACAACACCAAGTAAAAGGGCATATTTCGAACATTTATTACGCTTTATGAATTTAAAATTTGGTCTTTATTTTCACTGTCTGACGATAATGAACTTTACTCTATCGTTGACTCACCCTATATAACACGTACCTAATATATCTTGCTGAGGAAACCACTTGGACAGCTTGAAGTTCGAAGGCTGGTTAACTACCGAGTCTTGATCCCATTTCCACAAAATGTTTTCCTTCCTAGATCCCAATACCTTCAAAATTGCGTCTCTCGTTGCGTCGGGCATTTGGGATGGAATCACGTTAGAACCCAAACTGAAATATATCACACCGTGTTTCGAACTGTCCAAAAAATGTTGTAAATCTTCTGGTAGCCTTTTCGGTGGAGCAATGTGATACCCTCCAATGTGAATCATATTTGGAACAATCGGGACAGCGCCATTGATACTTTCGTGCGAATTCAGGAGGACTAACGACACATTATACATGATATCGCTGAGATTTGGGCCGTCGGGATAATATTTCTTCAATAGTTTGTTTTGTTTGGGATATATGAATAAGTGGGTATTTATTTGGTAAAATATCCCAAACAAGAAGTTGTAGAGACGTTCAGAGAAGCTCATTTCATAATTGAAGTTCAAAAATGAGCTCGGGACGTAGGCGGGTGGTTCAGGATTTCCCACCAAACTGTTTACCCAGTAATTCGGCCCCAAACTGCTAGCAACTATTAAAGGCGCACCAAAGTGATACGCGAATATCTTGGTGGCATCGTTTACAAATTGTTCAATCACGACGACGTCGAAATGGTCTCGAGATTTGAGTAACTTTTGCACTTTCGGGTGAGCGAAAAAGTCTTCAGTCATTTCTGCTGACCAACTGTTCATAAATAATGCTTGAAGTATTGGCGACGCGTCACCGAATTCAAATACGTTTACACTTTTGCGAAATTGCTCTTCTGAAAAAAAAAACAAAACGCATTATTTTTGATCACATAGATTAACTATTTTTAATGGATCGGCACAGTTTTAATGAACAAATGTTTGAAATCCCCCCCGTTCAAGACGCTCTTTTTGGTTAATCGAAAACAATTTAGCCCACATTATGTTATTTATGTTTACTTGTTATGTACAAGATGATTCCTTATAATTGTCCACTCCCCTAATATTTTTCCTTTAGATTTTAGAAAAAAAAATTTAATATAAAAGTTGTAGGCTACAACTGAAAAATTGCTTCCATGTTATGTTTGCGATACAAACACATTAGTTGCCATTTTTTTAATTAAGCTTTTTTGACAGAAAAAAAGTGTTCAATTATGGTGTGTTCTGAAAACAAAAAATTTGAAATTCTCAATATATGTATTAAAAATAACCAAAATGCGGTTCCGCCATAACGTGAATATACCACGTGTTTCACCATAGTGTTACCATTGGGATATCGGTAAATGTAAGAAATACAGGTTGACTAAAATTAGGGCAAAGCTGCGCAACGGTAAGTTCAAAAATGTTCCGTTTTGAAATTGAAGTTATTTTTATTACTAGGCTATATTGCGGAAAATCTGAAACTTCCCGTTTTCGTTTTTTATTGTTTTATTATCTTCCAAAAACCTACAACTATTATTAGGTATGTCATATACCTGTTTTTAATACTTTGCTACTTATTTCAAGTTGTTCAATATTTACCCTTCTTTCTGTTAAATTCAATTCCTGTAACATTAGTTGACCATATATATATTATACACTGGGTGTTGGCAGTAAAACTTTACATGACGAAGTACCCTAATAGAGGTATACCAACTAGACAAACTTTTCAGTGTTTAATGCAACGATTTGATGTTAGTGGTTAGTGGTAGTATTGAATATGAAAAACGTAGTAGGCGATGATTCGCCAATTTTTTTAATTAAGCTTTTTTGACAGAAAAAAGTGTTTATCTACTCCCGTCTGTAAAATACCTGATTACCCACTGATGATCGTGCGGAAAGCGTCACTTTACCACGTCAGTTTCGTTTCTCATGAATCCGAGTCACTTCGGACATTTCCGGGATTTTACTGCACGGATTTGGGAGCAATCGTATGTTTTCGGAGATATTTCCCACGCTTTGAATTTTGACGTTTGCCAATTCTGACGATCATGTCAGTGAATGTATTCGAGTTGTTTTGCGAAAATATACCCAAGAACTAACGGTCGTAGATAAAGTATAGTATGCAACACTCGTTTATTAAACACTCGCTCTACTGTGCTCCGCTCCTGTCAAATAAACTCGTGAGTCAAATGTCGTTTACCCCACTTGTTGCATAATACTATTAATTATGGTGTTTTTCGCAAAAGAAAAATTTGAAATTATATCTATGTATTAAAAATAACCAAAATGCAGTTGCGGCATAATTCGAATATACCGGGAATATACCGAGTGTTCAAATTCAACTCTTGCCATTAGAGCATCGGTAAAGGTAAGAGGTACAGGTTGACTTAAATTAGGGCAAAGCTGCGCAAAGGTGAGTTCAAAGATTCATTTTGAAATTGAAGTTATTTTTGTTACTTCCGGAAATATGGCGAAAAATCTGAAATTTTCGGTTTTGGTTTTTACTTTTTTATGTCTTTATTTTAAAACTTAGCAAAAATCTGTGAATACATTCTCATTGGAACTTTTGAGGCTTCTTCTTATGATCATGTGAAAAATCCCTTACAACGTTTCGTTTTTTTCAAACCGTCATCAACTTTATTTTTTCCTATAGTCCCTATATTGGATATTTGCAGTGTTGAATAGCCCGTATTATAGATGTATCACAAGTTGTATTTGAGTTTCCCCAAATTCCAAATATTGAACATAAACTTATTGACCATAGTAAGCTATGAATTTTCAAATCTGTCGATGGCATTAATATGTACTGCAGTACTGTGTTGTTAAAAATGGACTTTACCAATGAAGAAAAATGAGATATGGTAAAACTTTATTATAAAAGCGATAGAAACGGTGTCAAGACAATCTCATCGAACTTTGTATAAATTGTTGGATAAAAATCTTAGTTTGAAAAACTAAGACAAAAATATCGAGACAGAATGGATGAGAAAACTAAAGGAAATTTAGTTATTGAGGTAAGATTAACGTGAAATTATTTTATTTCTTTCAATAACAGTTGGGATTTTGCAGAAAATTAAACAAGTCTAGTTTACTATGATGTAAGTGCTTCTTCTCATACGAGTGCTCGGAGACACCTAGAAAAATACGTTTCAACAAAATTCGTATCTCCCAAAAATTACATCCAAGTGATCCCGAAAGGCGATTACAATTTTGTAATTTTTTTAACTTCACTCTGAATGGAGAATCTTATTATCAGTTTTTGACATCAACGCTTGAGATTTACCTTTGATCCACTACAACAACACCAACAATAGAATACATGCATCTAATTATACTTAATACACTTAAAAATAGAATTTACGGGTAGAATGCACACCAAAATATAGAAGAGCTCCAAATCAACGTCAACAGAAAGCTTGGGAAATGGAAAATACATCGCGCAGTGCATAACATGCACAGAAGAGTACAACTGTGTTTGCAGAATCACGGACAACATTTTGAGCATCTTTTGTAGTTTATTTATTATGTTTGTGCATAGCCATTATTATTCTTAGCTTTTTTAAAATATCCTGAAGTTTCTCATTTAGTTTTTCAAACAAAGCAAATTGAGCGAGATATCTATCCAATAATTTAAACAAAGTTCGATAAGGTTGTCGTCTATCAGGATACATGTTCAAATACATTTTCGATGATTTGACAACGTTTCTATCGTTTTTTGTAATAAAATTTTACAACTCGTTTTTCTTCATTGGTAAGGTCCATTTTTAAATGTCATTGAAAATTCATAACTTACTATGGTATAAAAGTTTTTATTCAATACCTCGAATTTGAGATACATCAATAAAAAGATAATAATTCGGGGTATTCAATACGGCACGAATCCAATATGGCGATCCTAAGAAAGAATAAAGTTGGTAATGGTTTGAGGAAAACAAAACATAGAGATTTTTGATATGGCTATAAGATGAAGCCTAAAAAGTTTCAATGAGAATATGTTTACCGATTTTTAAAATAAAGACAAAAAATAAAAACGAAAACCGGAAGTTTCAGATTTTCCGCCATATTTCCTGAAGTAACAAAAATAACTTCAATTTCAAAAGGGAACATTATTGAACTCACCGATGCGCAACTTTGCCCTAATTTAAGTCAGCCTGTATCTCTTACCATTACCAAAATTCTAAGTAAGAGAGTGGAATTTGAAACACCCGGTATCCGCGGTGATGAACTTTGCCATCTAGAAAGGAATTTTAATAAAATTATTTGTCACTTCTGAGGCATAAACGCTTTTTTTAAACATACCTTTACTTCTCCATATCATTACACTAATATAACAAATTCTCTAAACAGCATTTGAACAGTGTTAAAATTAGTTTTGTCACATGCTCCCCTTAATGGCAATAAATGTCTGACATGCGCGAAGGGGGGTGTATGGATGACGCTGTAGGAGTAGCACCTTTGCTGCGAAATGGCCACACCCAAGCATCTGCGAGGGTGGTTTCAATGCACTGGTCTCCACAGGGTCTCCAGCTCTCACTTGTTGGCTCCAAGCGCCACACCCTGGCAAACTGCGTTGGCTCGCAGGCTAAACCAAGTGAGGGTAGCCAGATATGGCGATAAGCTATTGTTGGGCAGCAGCAGCAATAGTACCATGTGTCGGTGCCGAAGATGTACTTCACACACAGCGTTACAATGGATGTGGGAGGCGCGACTGTAGGAGTCTCAACGGCTTCCACACTGCGGTGCAGAAGGGAAACGGAAGTCCCACTACACTATATTTCCATATATTCAACATGGCTAAAATAGATATAAACGCGGCCCTCAGTCCGGGGCACCCCTTAAGTGGGGAGAGGGTGCGAAGAATCCCCCCGTCCTTAGAAACTAGCAAAATGCAAATACATAGAAATAAAATAAAAATTGCTACATGGAACGTACGTAGCCTATACATGGCAGGAAAACTCGCCAATATAGATGCAGAAATGCATAGACTCCAGATCAAGATCTTGGGGCTAAGCGAGGTGCGATGGCCAGGTACTGGGACTCACAGGACTAAAAATGGTGTCCTCTACTACTCTGGTGGCGACGATCCTAAACACCAGTATGGCGTAGCTGTGTTCATCTCCTCTGAACTGGAGAAATCCGTAATCGATTTTATTCCACTCGGGGAACGAGTGATGCTTCTGAGACTGCTCACTACTCATAGAGTTATGAATGTGATTCAAGCGTATGCTCCAACAGGGGACAAGTCTGATGAGGTGGTTGAGGATTTCTACTCTACTTTAGAAGAAGCCATGAAAATAACAAAACAAGGGGAGTTAACAATTGTTCTTGGCGACTTCAATGCCAAAATCGGGAAGGGTGCTGATGGCGAGGTTTGCGGTGACCAAGGCCTTGGAACACGCAATACTAGAGGTGACCGCCTGGTACAATTCTGTGCAGAACACCGTCTCTCTGCTGCCAACACTTTTTTCAAACAGCATCCTCGACGTCTGTATACGTGGAAGTCCCCAGTCGATCGTGATGGCCATATAGTGAGAAATCAAATAGATTTCGTCATCATCAAGAGTCATCTAATGAAGTTTGTTAAATCAGCAACAACATACCCTGGTGCAGACGTAAACAGTGACCATAACCCCGTGGTGATAAATCTACAGCTTCGTTACTTCACTAGAGTCCAACGTCCAAATAAACCTAAGCGAATCGATGTCAAAAAACCCGTTGATCCCGATATACGAGCTAAAGCAACCGAGAGTCTCGAAGCGCGTTTACAAACAATAAACAATTATAATGACGAAGACGTGGAGCCTCGGTGGACTGTTCTAAAAAAGGCTCTTTTAGACACCCAGAAGATCGACATCGGGTATGTACAAGCCTCTAAAAAACAACAGTGGATGACGGACAAGATCCTTAAACTCATGGATGAGAGAAGAAAATACAAAACCACAGACATTAACCGATACAGGGAGCTGAATAGGGCGGTCAGATCGGAATGCCGGAAAGCAAAGGAGGGTTGGCTAGCTGAAAAGTGCAGTGAAATGGAGGCACTACAAAATAAGCACGACTCGTTTAATCTCCACAAAAAGATCAAGGAATTCACAAGCACACAACGCAAACAGATCCGCGGTATTCTGAAGGACACTAACAACAAGATTTTAGTGAGCGTTGAGGAAAAGATAAAAAGATGGAAGGAATATGTTGAGACTCTCTTCAATGACGCACGACCCTATCAACCACCTCTAGACCATGATCTCAACGAACCCAGTCCTGTTATCACGATAGAGGAAGTGAGACGTGCTATAAAAATTCAAAAAAATGACAAGGCTGTGGGACCAGACCAGATTCACGCGGAAACCTTGAAATTGATCGTCGATGCAGATGATACAGGCCTGAAACTTCTTACATCTTTATTCAACTCAATATACGAAGCTGGGAAATTACCAACGGATTGGTTGAGATCAACGTTCATCACCTTACCAAAAAAACCTAACGCTTCCCAATGCGACGACCACCGAATGATAAGCCTGATGTCTCACGTTCTCAAGGTCTTTCTTCGTATCGTCCACACTCGTATATACGCCAAATGTGAGAGGCAGGTTGGCGGAACGCAATTTGGATTTAGGAACGGTGTGGGCACACGTGAGGCTCTCTTCTCTCTCAACGTGCTCACACAGCGATGCAGGGACATGAATGTCGATGTGTATGCCTGCTTTATTGACTATCGAAAAGCTTTCGACTGTGTCTCGCATCAGAAGCTCATCGAGATTCTCAAACACACCGGTATTGATGCCGAAGATCTGAAGATCATTACGCAGCTGTACTGGAATCAAACTGCAGAGATTAGGGTAGAAGGTGCAACATCCGAAGAAGTGGAAATTAGAAGGGGTGTTAGACAGGGGTGTGTCCTGTCCCCCCTCCTCTTTAATATATACTCGGAGGCAGTGTTCCGAGAAGCACTGGTGGACGTGAAAGAAGGCATTAAGATCAACGGCATCCTCATTAATAACATACGTTTCGCCGACGATACGGTCGTGCTCGCCGGCAGCCTACCACATCTCCAGAACATGATGGATCTCATCGTGGAACACAGCACACAGTATGGTCTACATATGAACGTTGCCAAGACCAAGGTGGTTGTGTTCTCCAAGACACCAAAACAGGCGGTCCTCCGGATTAACAACCAGGTCGTGGAACAAGTGTCGTCCGTTAAATATCTTGGAGCCCTTGTCAACGAGACCAGTGACTCCAAAATGGAAATCAGATCAAGGATAGAACAGGCCAAAAGGACTTTCATCTCAATGAGGACCCTCTTCAGCAGTCGAGATTTGAACCTACAGCTCCGCATGCGCATACTGCGTTGCTGCATCTTCCCAGCGCTACTCTATGGCGCCGAGAGCTGGACATTCAGCCAATCAATGGAGAGTCGCATTGACGCCTTCGAAATGTATTTGTATCGCCGTATGGTGCGCATACCCTGGGTAGACAGGATAACCAACGAGGAAGTACTGAGGAGAATGGGTAAAGGTAGAGAACTGCTGGCAACCATCAAAGAACGGAAGCTTCAATACATCGGACACGTTATGAGGGGAGAACGTTACGACATCCTCCGACTCGTCATCGAAGGAAAAATCGACGGTAAACGATCTGTGGGTAGACGACAGAACTCGTGGCTAAAGGATCTGCGTCGATGATTTGGACGGACATCTATAGAGATTTTCCGAGGTGCAGTTTCACGCACCATTATTGCCAGTTGGATCGCCAACCTCCGAAGGGAGACGGCGTCCTAAGAAGAAGATGCGAGAAGGAAAAGGCATTAGAGATACTAATACTTCGTTTTATCAGTAAGGTAATTTTTACATTTGCATATTATTGGAATTTTTAGAATTATTCTTTTATTAACATATTCAATTTGCTCTGAGGTAGTTTAATTTATTATTTTTTTATTAGCTTTTAAACCTGCTCATTTTTTTATTAAATATTATAAATTTGCATTATTGTTCGATGCTTTTTCCACCCGCCTTTGTAAACTGGAATAGTATTACCAGCAAGTATTATGCTCTAAGCACAGCATTATTCAAATTTAGCACGTAAAGGCAGTACAGTAATGGCCCCAGCGCAGAACTTAGAGGCAATCACTAGACAACATATCACATTTGCATCATCTAACTCAAAATATTGCTTTCTACCTCTTAAATATGGCTTCCCAGAAACGACAGCTTTCTTAAAAAATATTAATGCTAACTAAATGCTTTGATTATCGAAACCAAACTGAAACTGATCTATTTGAATATACTTCTGTAAAAATTATTTTTTTGACTAACATAATCGAGTTCTGTCATAATATTTTTTCCATGTCAAAAAACTGTTGATTTATATGATATACAGTATTATATAAATAAACTATTTTATCAGTGCCATTATTATGGGATTTCAACTCTGTGTTTGTAAAAAATATTTTTAGAGCTTTTTCACATTGGTACATCTGTCCCTTCCCGCTTTGCTTTAAAGTGTTATCACCCTATTTGGTCTATATTTTACAGCCCTATAGAGAGAATTCCTCTCTTTGCTTTTATATAATTTATTTTTTCGTTTTATTAATTTAAGTAGCTCAGCATTAAATCATTTAAGATTATTTAAAAAACAAAACCAATGCAAACCGCAATGGAGAGTCTACGGAAAATGCTTGGAATGGAATTAAAAACAACAAAATTGTAGGCACTATATTTTATGTAGGTGCATTATCAGGCGATAGATGCCAATCCAATGATGTAGAGAAGTCTATAGATCTACACAAAGCAATATAGACAGCTAACAGTCCAGACCTTGCGGTTCTAAATTAAATTGTTTCTTCATTGAATCGAAAATAAACTAAAATTAAACAATCAATTTAAATTGAATAATTAATTATTAATTATCTGTTAATCCAATTGATGAATAAAAAACAATTCTTTCTTATACTTTCCTAAATTAAATCGATAGACTAAACTCCTAATTGAAACGGTTTATCAAATAAAGAGAAATTTCCAAAAATGAAAATTCTAAAAAAAAATACTCATTTGATTAGTTTTGACCTCCCCATATAACAGATAACTTGCCACCCACTAAACTTATGAATAATAACTCGTGCACATATAAATACTAAAGTCATAAGTACAGCAGCAGACCTTACGGTTCTAGACACTTTTTTATGAAATTTATTTTACTAAGCAAGAAAACATAATAAAACAGAGAATTAGGACTAAAATAAATAATATAAATACCAATCATTCGAAATGGATTATTCAAGGTATAGATAAACTAAAAAACGACTATCGACTACGTGTGGAAATGAATGGTGATCACTTTCAAGATTTGGGCCAATACAATAATTAAATAAAGAAATAAATAGTGTAGTTAAATACTGAGTATGTTTTATAATAATATTAATAAATATAGTTATTATTCATAGCGTAAATATTAAATATTAAACAGTTTAACAAATGTGTTTCTGTCAAACTGACTTAATAAAGACGTCAAAACAAAAAATGGAACAACGAATGAAAAAATAGCTGAGTGAAATTTTAGTTTTTAGTATTTCCTGGATTAAAAATCAAAAATAACCATTTAAATGGATAGCATATAAGGGTATAATATACAGGGCCTATCATAAGAATCAAATATGTTTTTATCTTAATTTTTTCTGTGGATCCCCCTTTATATGTAAATATAACATGGAAGGAAACTTTCAGTTCAAGCTTACAACTTGTATATATTTTATATTTTATGTTTCTTTCTGGCTCACGGTTTTGTCGTTTAATTTATAAACATAATCATGTTTAAAGTAATACACTTACTAACTTGCCAGTAGTTGTAACTATGGTTAAGTAATGAATGACCAATGAAGAACCAATAAACTGATAGAACTGCTTTACAAAAAAGCATCTACAATAGTTATATCTGGTATCCCAGTAAAAGCAACGAAGATTTGAAAAAAAAATCCAAAAAAAAATGCCGGTTATTGTTATAAATAAATAAATAATAATAATATTCAGAAAATCGATATGAACTTTTTTACGTAATTAGATCGTAGCCATAGTAGATGACATTAAATATTTGAAAAGTGGGAACGACATCAAAATGTGATTAGCGTATCAGCTGCTGTTAGTTTTAAGATAAAAACGTAATAAAGATAAATAACGAAATTTTATTGTGTGTAAAGTGAAGAAACAAGTATTACATGTGTCCCTACTAAACGAACCACAAGTTTTTAAAAAAACCATAGAAAAGACAAATAAAAATGTTAATAAAATAAGATACGAGAGTCACTTGTTATCGACTTGACCCTGCAGCTGGCGGCGCTAGTTACTAAAAGCTAGTGATCGTAGCTGTGCATTCCTTGATAGTTACTTACCCAAGTCTCAGCAATTTTGGACCCGTGTTTTTTAGTTGAGAGTCGTTTGAGTGAAAATGAAAAAAAAAGAGTATAAAGCTGTTATAAAACATTTGTTTTTGGAAGGCAATACGCATACGCAAATTAAAGTTGAGTTGGACTCTGTGAATGGGGACTCTGCATCGTCATTTTCCACAGTGAAAATTTGGGCAGCTGAATTTAAATTATAATCACCGACGATCATGCTGCTGAAGTTCATCAAATGGCGTTGAAAGACGGTCAAATTAAAGTGATAAAGATAGCAGAAGTTATAAAAATGTCCGAAGAACCTGCTTGTCGCATTTGGATCAAGATTTAGACATGATAAAGTTGCCCGCGCTTTGGAACCCGTTTTTACTCACGTTAAACTAAAAACGTGGACTGCGAAGGAGGAACCGACTCCGAAAAAAGCAAAAACTGTTTTTTCGGCTGGGAACGTGATGGCGACGGTTTTTTGGGATAGCCATGAAGTCATCTTAATCAAGAAGAAATAGTCACTACAGGAGCATACTACGCATCATTACTTGAGAAGATGAGGACAGAAATTGCAGAAAAACGGACGCATTTTTCAAAAAAAATTTACGTATTACGGTTTGAACTGCTTGACTATCTGCACCAGATCTAACCCCAGGCGACTTCTTTGTGTTCCCGCATCTGAAAACTGCACTCGTCAAATGAGGAATGAACAATTATTTTTCAGAGAAAAACGCTGGGGACTATCTAGACAGGTTAGAGAGGTAGGAGCAACGCCGAGAGAGGTGTATAGAGTTACAAGGAGACTATGTAGAAAAATTAAAAAAATGGAGAAAATATATCTTGTATCATTGGTAGGTAAAAAACTTTTCAAGTGATAGTCATCAAACCACAGACGTCAATACAAAATATCATTATGTATAGTTTTTTGATATCTCTTCAAAAAAAATCAGGAAAGGCTCTCAATCTCAATTATCTCAGCAGGCTATGAAAATACTAAACTTCACTTGCTTGGGATCCTTATCTTGAACACGCTGTACGCTCACATTATTGTAATGCGCATTTCTAACTTGGGGAAGATCGTTTATATGAAACCTTATTTTGCAAATTCAATTTTGTTAAAGCTAATTTAATAAGTATTATTTTATAATTAGTTGGATGTAAATAGATAAACAAGAGAAATTACATGTAAAACGTCTTACCCATCTTTTTCAGAATCCCATCCAAAACAATTTGATTATAGTTTTCCGGCAGGTGTTTTTCCTCAAACGGGCTCACGAGAGTCACGTTGAATCCGTGTTTCGCCAAACCCTTTGCTAAACCATTTCCCAGTATGTAATGGCTTTTTCCCGGCATAGGGAAAATGATTAAAACGTTCGCACAATAGCCACATGACACAAAAAACAGCACGAAAATAATTATAAATCTAATCATATTCGAACCCAATAGATGTAGCAAAATAGTTATCACGCACGTTTGAGTTGACGATATCAACAATATATTTATCGGATGACTGATGCATTTCATTAAATAATTACAGTTCGTCAGAGCCGGCTTAGAAATTTCATAGGCAGCTTCTAAGCAACCGCTCATGCGTTGCGAGATAGTACGACCCATTAACTGATCCATGATCTAACAACTCTTGACATTTTCGTCCATAAGCAGTATCGGTTACCGTTTGCCGTTGCCAACAAATTACAATTAAGGAGATATCAAACTTACAGGATTAAAATATTAGAAGAAATCTCTTAACACTGTTTTTAAATGATATAGCATATAATATGCTTTTATAGCACGGTAGATTGGAACCTTTTCTATGTAGGTGTGCAGGGACCCCAACAATAACTTGTGCTTTGTGAATATCCATCTCTGTTTATTGTAAATAAGGAAAGTGACAACGGATAAAAAATATAGTTATGGAACTGAAAGCACCCCAAAAATTCCCCTTATGGTTTTTATTCAGGTTTTAAAAACTCTTTTTTGTAATGGAGCACCCTATATTTAGCACTGTTATTTAGGTCTAATTCTTATTTCATATATATAGTTCTTCTGCAATTTTATTCTAAATCAAACCAAACCTATATAATATCCTAATCTAAGTTTTTTTTAACATCAGTTAAATTTAGTTAAAGTTTAAATTTAATATAAAATTAACAAGTAATGCAAATAAATAATATATATATATATATATATATATATATATATATATATATATATATATATATATATATATATATATATATATATATATATATATATATATATATATATATATATATATATATATATATATATATATATATATATATATATATATATATATATATATATATATATATATATATATATATATATATATATATATATATATATATATATATATATATATATATATATATATATATATATATATATATATATATATATATATATATATATATATATATATATATATATATATATATATATATATATATATGTATATATATATATATATATATATATATATATATATATATATATATATATATATATATATATATATATATATATATATATTGGAGGGTGTTAAAAAAAATATTCAAAAGACGATACTAGCCTGGTGTTTAATTGGCTAGCCTTGTGTCGGATTCAGACACCACACAGAGTGTGGTGTTGCCGCCTACCGACTAAAAAAACCCACCCTATCTACCACGCAGGCACCTTTGTACCGGAAACCGCTTACGCATTACATCGGTACAAGGGCCGGTCCCAGGTCCACCTATGTACTGCAGTTTGCCCTAATATCTCTCTCCTTGGTCTCGATAATTTTCTGAATCACTCTGTACGCCTCCCTCCACGTATTTTCTTCACCCATCAGGCTTGCCATCATGTTGCGCGGGTTGAAGTTGGTACCTGTTGTACATGAGTACATAGTTCTTTGTTCCTTCCACCTGTGGCAGTGAAACAGTGTGTGCTCCACGTCGTCCAACAGGCCGCAGTACTGACAGTCACTGGTCTGGGCGCGTCCTCGGTCGGACAAATATTTTCCAAAGCAACCATGCCCCGATAGAGCCTGCGTGAGAAAGTAGTCCACTTCACCACGCGGGCGATTAATCCACTGTTGTATGTCCATAGGTCCCCGTGTCCCATTTCTTTTGCCAGCTGGTTTGGAGGATATTTCGTGCTTCGTTTTTTGTTGCTCCTGAGTATCTTTGCCGCCGTTCCTCTATAAGTAGCGCTATCGGCGGGATCCCCGCTATTACGCCAATTCCGTCCGTGGACACCGTTCTGTACGCGCTGCACACTCTCAGTGATAGCTTTCTTTGTAGTGTTGATAACACAGCTATTAGTCTCTTATTCTCGGTAATCTTGCTCCAGATGGGGCCCCATACAGTATCTGAGAGTGTACCACGCTCGCTAGAAGTCTCCGTTTGGAAGATCTTGGTCCACCTATGTTTGGCATTAGACACAACAGCACAGAAGTCGTTTTTTCTGCCTTTTGCACAGTTCGCTTTACGTGCTCAGCGAAACTTAGCTTTCTGTCAAGCCACACTCCCAAGTATTTAACAGCATCACTCAAGCCAATCTCACTACCCATAACATCGAAAACAACGTGGCCTATCTTCCGTTTTGTGGTTAGCAACACTGCTTTGGTTTTCTCCGGCGCTAGGGCCGACCGTCTCTGCTCAAGCCATCGCGCAACTCTCTGTAGCGCCGTGTTTGCGTTGCACATCAGGAGCTCCTCGTTCTTTGCTACCACAATCATGCCGATGTCATCGGCAAACCCTATTAGTGTCACTCCGTTTGGCATCTCCAACGCAAAAAGCCCATCATAGAGCACGTTCCACAGTGTGGGTCCAAGGACCGAGTCCTGTGGTACTCCGCTTGTTATGCCGATCCCCTTTGCCTGTCCCTGTGCCTCCAGTAGGATCTCCCTGTCAGAGAGGTATGACGCTATTAAGTTTATTAGGCCTTCGTCCATTTGGCGCTTTCTTAATTCCTCCAGGATTAATTGCCACGAGGCACTATTAAAGGCATTTCGGACATCGAGAGTTATTATAACCGCTAGTCTACGATTTGCATGCGCGAAATTTGAAGCCTTGTTGGAGATTTCAATAACCCTTGCTATGGCATCAACTGTTTGTCCACCAGTACGCTCAATTTCCCTGTGCAGGCGTGCAATCACTAGTTGGTCGTAAAGTTTTCCCTCTGCATCCAGCAGGCAGATTGGTCTATAGGACGATGGGTTCTCCACCGTGTGGTCGCCTTTCCTCAGCAGGATCATCTTAGCTGCCTTCCACTCCGCTGGAAAGCAGCTTTTTTCTGCTAGCTTATTATAGGTGGCTAATACATATTCAGGCTTTGTCGCCACCAGCTCCTTAAGGATTTCGGCCGGGACCCCCCCAGGGCCTGCCGCCTTCTTGTTCTTAAGTTTCGCAACAGCGTTAATTAGTTCATCCACGGTGAATACTACAGGCTTCGCACCATCGTCGCGAGCAAACGATACCGCGTCATGACACGGAAATAGATGTCGTACGATCTTCTCTGTTGCTTCCATGCTTAGGTTAGGTCGTGGCGGAAATCCAAAAAGGCTCTTCATCGCGATTTTGTAACCATCGACCCAGATGTCACGATCAACGTCGTCAAGGAGCCGCGTCCAGCACTCTTTCTTTGCCTTCTTGATTTTGTCTCTGAGGCGCTATCTTGCTTTCTCTGTATTCCTCCCACGGTCTTAGTGCATCTCGAATAATGCCAGTCTCTACGAAGTTCCGCTATTTCGCTATTCCACCAGTACGCAGGCTGTTTGTTCCTGAAACTCCTTTTCTTTGGCATTGAGATGTCACACAGCGTTGCCAACTCTTCTGAGAAATCTCTTGCCGATGGTCCGTCTTCGCCAAGCGACCCGATTGCATTGTGAAGCTTATTTCTGTCAAGTTTTTTGACTTGCCAGCCTCTGCATTCTCTTTGCCGTACCACTGTCGGGCCACTATTTTTTACTTCAAAAGTAATGTAGTTGTGATCACTTAACGTTTCTGTTTCAACTACTCTCCATTGTCCGATTTTCATCCTGATGCCTTCAGTCACTATGGTGAGATCAAGAATCGAGCCGTAGCCTTGGCTTTGAAACGTTGGCGAGTTTCCCTGGTTTACAGTGATTAAGCCGTTGGCGGCCATCCACTCTGTGACCATTTCGCAACTCGCGTCAGTATGCCTTTTCGTTGTTGCCTTGCACCATCCTGCCGATTTCAAATAGGGCCTCGTCCAGTTGATCAATCTCGTCGTTGCCGGAGAAATAACAACTATAGATGGTAAAGTCTACCGTTTCTATAAAGCAATATCCGGAACCGCTACCCTGCCTTTTAATTGCTATGTTATTTCCAATGACTTTTATGGCAGCTTTGCACTCGTTATCCTTAATCCAGTCCTTTCTATTCTGTTTTGCCATTCTGTTGGGTTCGCTTACTATCAACACTTCTGCTTGCATGTCTATCGCGGTTGCCAGCGCCAGATCTTGGGGCTGCGCGACTTCTGTTGGTTTTTATTTGGAGGAATCTGATGATTGTGTGGGTGCGGTTGCTTTCTTTGGCGCTACCGCCGCCTGCACTTTTGATGGGCATCTAGGGGAGCCGGTTTGATGGCCCTCTGCTTTACATTGGAGGCAGAATGGTTTATTCGAGCATGTATCTGCTTTGTGGCCCTCGTGCCCACATTTCCGACATAGTTTTTCTCTATCTGGCCCTTTACATTGCGACTTGACATGCCCTAATCCCCAGCATCTGAAGCATCGATCTTCTTTCTGCCTTTCGTAAATTCGGCAACTAGTCCAGCCGATTTTTATCGTCTTAAGATTGATAAGTTTTTCTGCTTTCGCCTCGCTTACAATTAGGGTGGCATTTTGCCTGCCTCCGTAAGCTGGTCTGAGAGCTCTTACGTCTACATTACTGGGGTTGGTGTCCGTTGCCTTAGAAACAGCCTCTTTGATCTCGTCAGTTGTGATAACTTCGTCCAGGTCTTTAACGTGGAGAACTTTTTTGCTTTTTAGCAAATGTGCAGTGGCACCGGGTACCTTTTCACCAATTTCCCTTTTTAGCAAGTCAGCTCGATCGGATCCATTATTGACGGTAAGTAAGACTTGGCCGTTGCTTGTTTTTCTAAGTTGTCCAACGTCGACGCCTATGGCGCTAGGATCTACAGCAGTTTTAACGGCCTTAAGGAGGTCCGCAAAGCTCGTGTCTTTCATTTCTATCAGCAGCTCATCTTCCTTGGTTTTCCTCGGATTCGTCTCTTTGTTGCGTTTTATATGCTGGCTTGGCTTATATACAGTGTGTCCAAGATAAGGATGCACAGCATGGGGATCTCGGAAACTATAAGAGATACAGTGTCGGTTAAATTAGACAAAAGTTGCGCATTTTGATACCGAACAAGATCCCGTTTTACAAATTTGAAAATTCCAAGCCGTTCCGGAAATATCCGAGAAAAACCGAAATATTGCGATTTCGTTTTTATTATTTTTTAAAACTATTTGAAAAGATATGAAAAAACGGAAAACACTTTTCCATTGGCACTTTTTAATCTCTCCAAATTGACGTTAACAAATTTTCATTACAGCGTTTCGATTCCATGGAACCACCATCAACTTTGATTTTTCTTATGGGACGGAAAAAAAGTACACACGGTATTAGGTTGTGCTTTTCATTGCGAATTCAACGATGTACGATACAATACGGTTACTTATGTTTTTATCCAGAAAAATGGATTTTTAATACATTTCAGCATTTAAATGGAGTAGGCCATGACAAAATGACATCCAGTCAATTTCAATGACACATTAATGTTATTTGTCTTTGTTATCAGTCGATCATAAGTTTATTCCTTTAGTTATTGTTTTTGTATTTTTATTGTTGTTGTCTTTTTCTAATTTATTTTGTTCTACAATGGAGGGAGGTATTTTTACAAACGAAGAAAAATGTGATATGCTGTCTTGCTACATCTGATGCCAAAGAAATTGTGTGGAAGCCGAGCGTATGTATTCTAACAAATACCCAGAGCGGAGACAACCTGACAAGAGTATTTTTCGGCGTTTGTTATTTAATCTGAAAGAATATGGATCATTTAAGAAGCCTGCATTATCCCGACAAAAACCTTCCAATGAAGAAAACCAATACATTGTTCTACAATCTGTTATCGAAAATCCACAAACTTCTACCAGAGAAATTGAAGACCAGAATGGGGTAGCTAAATCTACAGCTCAGTTTATTTTAAGGAAAAATGAATTTAAGCCTTACAAATTCAGAATATGTCAAAGATTAAAACCGGGTGACGACGAACGACGTAGACATTTTTGTGAGTGGTATACCAGGATGTGTGATGAGAGTTTTAATTTTCCATATAAAGTGATTTGGTCTGATGAAAGTATGGTGACCAATAACGGTATTTATAACAGGCGCAATACACACTATTGGTCGCAACAAAATCCACGTGTTAATAGACTATCCAGACATCAAGTTCGCTTTGGGTTTAATATTTGGTGTGGGATTTTTGGTAGCAAGATTATAGGCCCTATTTTCTATAATAATTCCTTAACTTCCGAGCGGTACCTTGACATCTTGAGGCACGATTTAGAAGATGCCTTAGATGATTTACCGCTAGGCGCTGTGCAAGGCTGCTGGTTCCAACAAGATGGTGCCCCAGCCCATAACTCGAGAGAAGTTCGCCAATATTTAACTGAACGGTTTGATGGAAAATACATTGGGACTTACAGTGAAACACCTTGGCCTCCAAGGTCCCCGGACTTAACTCCCTTGGATTTTTTCTTATGGGGCTACATAAAAAATGAGGTATTCAAAGAATGTTTTGACAACGAGGAACAATTACGTCAATCAGTACGAGCAGCGTTTAATAAAATTACTCCTGAAATGTTAAGTCGTGTTTTGGAGTCTGCCGTGAGACGGGCGTACTTATGCCTAGAAAATGGAGGTCATTTATTCGAACATTTGTTATAGAATTTGTTCTTCATTAACTTGTTGGATTTAGTTGTTATGTTAAATGAACAGTTAGAGTTAGTAAATAAATAAACACATTAACTCGAACTTGTCAACCATTTTCTTTTGCCTTTCATCGTTCGGATCTCATGGCCTACTACAATAAAATACTAGAAATGTATTAAAAAGCCATTTTTCTGGATAAAAACATAAGTAACCGTATTGTATCGTACATCGTTGAATTCGCAATGAAAAGCACAACCTAATACTGTGTGTACTTTTTTTCCGTCCCATAAGAAAAATCAAAGTTGATGGTGGTTCCATAGAATCGAAACGCTGTAATGAAAATTTGTTAACGTCAATTTGGAGAGATTAAAAAGTGCCAATGGAAAAGTGTTTTCCGTTTTTTCATATCTTCTCAAATAGCTTTAAAAAATAATAAAAACGAAATCGCAATATTTCGGTTTTTCTCGGATATTTCCGGAACGGCTTGGAATTTTCAAATTTGTAAAACCGGATCTTGTTCGGTATCAAAATGCGCAACTTTTGTCTAATTTAACCGACACTGTATCTCTTATAGTTTCCGAGATCCCCATGCTGTGCATCCTTATCTTGGACACACTGTATATATATATATATATATATATATATATATATATATATATATATATATATATATATATATATATATATATATATGATGACGCTATATTCCGGGATATCATCCGTTCGCTCGTTGAACTCCGACTGGAATCCTGCAAATCCTGCATCCGACTGGAATCCTGCAGACGTTTCGCCAAAATCTCACTTGGCATCTTCAATGCTCGCGCTCCGAGTGTTCGAAGTGTTTTCGGAGCGCGAGCATTGAAGATGCCAAGTGAGATTTTGGCGAAACGTCTGCAGGATTCCAGTCGGATGCAGGATTTGCAGGATTCCAGTCGGAGTTCAACGAGCGAACGGATGATATCCCGGAATATAGTGTCATTATATATATATATATATATATATATATATATATATATATATATATATATATATATATATATATATATATATATATATATATATATATATATATATAAGCCAAGCCAGCATATAAAACGCAACAAAGAGACGAATCCGAGGAAAACCAAGGAAGATGAGCTGCTGATAGAAATGAAAGACACGAGCTTTGCGGACCTCCTTAAGGCCGTTAAAACTGCTGTAGATCCTAGCGCCATAGGCGTCGACGTTGGACAACTTAGAAAAACAAGCAACGGCCAAGTCTTACTTACCGTCAATAATGGATCCGATCGAGCTGACTTGCTAAAAAGGGAAATTGGTGAAAAGGTACCCGGTGCCACTGCACATTTGCTAAAAAGCAAAAAAGTTCTCCACGTTAAAGACCTGGACGAAGTTATCACAACTGACGAGATCAAAGAGGCTGTTTCTAAGGCAACGGACACCAACCCCAGTAATGTAGACGTAAGAGCTCTCAGACCAGCTTACGGAGGCAGGCAAAATGCCACCCTAATTGTAAGCGAGGCGAAAGCAGAAAAACTTATCAATCTTAAGACGATAAAAATCGGCTGGACTAGTTGCCGAATTTACGAAAGGCAGAAAGAAGATCGATGCTTCAGATGCTGGGGATTAGGGCATGTCAAGTCGCAATGTAAAGGGCCAGATAGAGAAAAACTATGTCGGAAATGTGGGCACGAGGGCCACAAAGCAGATACATGCTCGAATAAACCATTCTGCCTCCAATGTAAAGCAGAGGGCCATCAAACCGGCTCCCCTAGATGCCCATCAAAAGTGCAGGCGGCGGTAGCGCCAAAGAAAGCAACCGCACCCACACAATCATCAGATTCCTCCAAATAAAAACCAACAGAAGTCGCGCAGCCCCAAGATCTGGCGCTGGCAACCGCGATAGACATGCAAGCAGAAGTGTTGATAGTAAGCGAACCCAACAGAATGGCAAAACAGAATAGAAAGGACTGGATTAAGGATAACGAGTGCAAAGCTGCCATAAAAGTCATTGGAAATAACATAGCAATTAAAAGGCAGGGTAGCGGTTCCGGATATTGCTTTATAGAAACGGTAGACTTTACCATCTATAGTTGTTATTTCTCCGGCAACGACGAGATTGATCAACTGGACGAGGCCCTATTTGAAATCGGCAGGATGGTGCAAGGCAACAACGAAAAGGCATACTGACGCGAGTTGCGAAATGGTCACAGAGTGGATGGCCGCCAACGGCTTAATCACTGTAAACCAGGGAAACTCGCCAACGTTTCAAAGCCAAGGCTACGGCTCGATTCTTGATCTCACCATAGTGACTGAAGGCATCAGGATGAAAATCGGACAATGGAGAGTAGTTGAAACAGAAACGTTAAGTGATCACAACTACATTACTTTTGAAGTAAAAAATAGTGGCCCGACAGTGGTACGGCAAAGAGAATGCAGAGGCTGGCAAGTCAAAAAACTTGACAGAAATAAGCTTCACAATGCAATCGGGTCGCTTGGCGAAGACGGACCATCGGCAAGAGATTTCTCAGAAGAGTTGGCAACGCTGTGTGACATCTCAATGCCAAAGAAAAGGAGTTTCAGGAACAAACAGCCTGCGTACTGGTGGAATAGCGAAATAGCGGAACTTCGTAGAGACTGGCATTATTCGAGATGCACTAAGACCGTGGGAGGAATACAGAGAAAGCAAGATAGCGCCTCAGAGACAAAATCAAGAAGGCAAAGAAAGAGTGCTGGACGCGGCTCCTTGACGACGTTGATCGTGACATCTGGGTCGATGGTTACAAAATCGCGATGAAGAGCCTTTTTGGATTTCCGCCACGACCTAACCTAAGCATGGAAGCAACAGAGAAGATCGTACGACATCTATTTCCGTGTCATGACGCGGTATCGTTTGCTCGCGACGATGGTGCGAAGCCTGTAGTATTCACCGTGGATGAACTAATTAACGCTGTTGCGAAACTTAAGAACAAGAAGGCGGCAGGCCCTGGGGGGGTCCCGGCCGAAATCCTTAAGGAGCTGGTGGCGACAAAGCCTGAATATGTATTAGCCACCTATAATAAGCTAGCAGAAAAAAGCTGCTTTCCAGCGGAGTGGAAGGCAGCTAAGATGATCCTGCTGAGGAAAGGCGACCACACGGTGGAGAACCCATCGTCCTATAGACCAATCTGCCTGCTGGATGCAGAGGGAAAACTTTACGACCAACTAGTGATTGCACGCCTGCACAGGGAAATTGAGCGTACTGGTGGACAAACAGTTGATGCCATAGCAAGGGTTATTGAAATCTCCAACAAGGCTTCAAATTTCGCGCATGCAAATCGTAGACTAGCGGTTATAATAACTCTCGATGTCCGAAATGCCTTTAATAGTGCCTCGTGGCAATTAATCCTGGAGGAATTAAGAAAGCGCCAAATGGACGAAGGCCTAATAAACTTAATAGCGTCATACCTCTCTGACAGGGAGATCCTACTGGAGGCACAGGGACAGGCAAAGGGGATCGGCATAACAAGCGGAGTACCACAGGACTCGGTCCTTGGACCCACACTGTGGAACGTGCTCTATGATGGGCTTTTTGCGTTGGAGATGCCAAACGGAGTGACACTAATAGGGTTTGCCGATGACATCGGCATGATTGTGGTAGCAAAGAACGAGGAGCTCCTGATGTGCAACGCAAACACGGCGCTACAGAGAGTTGCGCGATGGCTTGAGCAGAGACGGTCGGCCCTAGCGCCGGAGAAAACCAAAGCAGTGTTGCTAACCACAAAACGGAAGATAGGCCACGTTGTTTTCGATGTTATGGGTAGTGAGATTGGCTTGAGTGATGCTGTTAAATACTTGGGAGTGTGGCTTGACAGAAAGCTAAGTTTCGCTGAGCACGTAAAGCGAACTGTGCAAAAGGCAGAAAAAACGACTTCTGTGCTGTTGTGTCTAATGCCAAACATAGGTGGACCAAGATCTTCCAAACGGAGACTTCTAGCGAGCGTGGTACACTCTCAGATACTGTATGGGGCCCCATCTGGAGCAAGATTACCGAGAATAAGAGACTAATAGCTGTGTTATCAACACTACAAAGAAAGCTATCACTGAGAGTGTGCAGCGCGTACAGATTCCAGTCGGATGCAGGATTCCAGTCGGAGTTCAACGAGCCAACGGATGATATCCCGGAATATAGTGTCATCATATATATATATATATATATATATATATATATATATATATATATATATATATATATATATATATATATATATATATATATATATATATATATATATATTCTCACGTATTGATTCACGGATGGAAAAATGTGATGACACTATATTCCGGGATATCATCCGTTCGCTCGTTGAACTCCGACTGGAATCCTGCATCCGACTGGAATCCTGCAAATCTTGCATCCGACTGGAATCCTGCAGACGTTTCGCCAAAATCTCACTTGGCATCTTCAATGCTCGCGCTATATACCGACCAATCCAAAAATGGACAACGTTGATTTAAACAATTTCTAAGAGGCACTACGGCATGATATGACGCACTATCGAATTGAAAACCATCAGATTATCAATTAATAGAAATATAAAGTTCTCCGTCAAATTTAAATATCTCTCAACATTCGTAAAATACTGGGCCTATTTTTCACACACTCACAAATTCAAATTCTCAATTCTTCTGATACCAAATTTCATTGGCCGTTGCAAGTAAAACTTTTTTTGAAATCATTCATTGTCCAGAAAATTGGCGTCTAATAGACCATAAACCTATTCTACCCGAAAAAATGAGATTCAAATTGTTTGAGGGAAACATTGCTATTGCACCAAGTTCAGCTTATGGGAACATTTGTTCTGATTTCATTCATCACATATCCTCATCGGCAGAATACTTGTTGCTGACAGAACAAACAACAAGTTGTCTCTTTATTTAACTTACAATCATAATAACTTTAAAATAAATTCTCAAGAACAATATTTTTTTAAAGAGGAACCTTGCATAAAAGATATTCTATCGAACAATCCTTCTTCTTTGAGTGCCCTATCAGTTATCTGACACTGGCAACCATTTGGGAGAAAGCATCTCTCCAGCCATTTCAAAAAGTTCTCCTACGGCCCGGTATCCAGTCCAGTCGCGTATGTTACGTAGCCAGGATATCTGCTTCTTACCAACTCCTCTTCTACCCTTAACCTATATGCTATAGATATGCTGTTTTCCTTCGCTTGATAGTTGTGACGAGCTCTCGATGTGTCTTTGCTTTTCTCAGGACTTTTGGTTGGGCACTCTTGCAGTCCACGAAATTTTTAGGATTGGCCGAAGTATCCACATCTCAGACGGTTTAATGTGTTGGTTTTCAGTGTCCAAGACCCGGCTCCGTAAAGAATGATGAACCATACATCGTATTTAACCATTCGCTGTCGAAGAGCCATATTCAAACTGTTATTGCAGAACACTGACCTCATAGAAGAGAAACTGGAACGAGCATTCTCAATTCGGTTTGTAGCGCTTCCATGAGTTTCGTATGCTGTACGCAATCGAAGGCATTTTGCAACAATACGGTCAAGAAGAACAGGGCTTTCCTAGTCCCAAATCCGTGCCTGAAACCAAACTGCGTCTGATCAAAGTAGAACACACATTTAGCTCTTTTCCTGGCATTAATTGATCCGTAATCTTCACACTTTTGTGGATGTTATTTTTTTGGGATTGAGATGAAGGAAGATTTCAGCTATTCATCAGGTACATTTCCACTCGTGTAGATTAGGTCATCGAGGAGCTGTTAGCTCAATCGGTACGTTGTCAGTTCCAATTGCTTTGTTATTTTTTCCGATATTGATAGCACGTGATAGCTTGTGCATTGGGTATTGCGAGTTCGTCAGGTCTTTCATCTTTAAACAATTCTTCCACGTAGTTTTCCCAGGCCCTTTGGTTCTGCTCTTCTTTGAGTATCAGTTTGTTGTTCCCGTCCATCAAAACTGTGGATGGCTTCCTTCTAAATATTCCTGACATCTCTCTAAAATATGAAAAACACAAATGTAATTTTGAAATGAGCAGGTACAATTAAATTTTCCAAATCAACTAAATTTTATAGTTTCTCTGTATACACTTTTGATTTTAAATCTCCTTAAGGGAAAAGAAACAGTAGAGTAATATCTGGAGATTTTGCAGCTCATTCTATTAATCTCCTTAATTAATCCACTCTCCGGTAAATACCAAATACCCTAAAATATTCATACTCGTGTCAAGCAAAATGGGGCGCAAACTATCCTGATTGATTTAAGAAATAAGGTGCAATTATTTTGTTATTGAAAAATTCTCGCCCAAACATTTTTATACTATTTTCATTAATCGAAGATTATTTGTACTCCAATACCTATAATTTTCTTTAAGGTTCCGTACCATTTTAACACAAGTTGGCTTCATCACTAAACAGTATCTGACGATGAAAAAATTGATTTAAGTTGCACGTTTCCATCATAGTTTCGCAAATCAAAAACAAAAGAGACTTGTTTGTGGTATATCATGGTATATTGCAAACATCTGCATTTCCTCTTTGCAGATAAGATTCATTTTAGCCCATAAACTCTCTATTCTAGCAAAAAAAATGTCTTTACTGTAAGACTCTTGTTCATAATTCCCACTTTATTCCCTCTTCAAACTGTATATCGTTAATAAAATGATCCCTAATCCATTATTATAATATTAAAACTTCATTTTAAATACCTACTCCAAAAAACTTACTTTGATAAGTGCTAACTTCGCGTCTATTTTTACATTAACTTGTTAATCTTAAAATACATTTTCAAAAGCAAAACGTAACTATTTTTTTTTATTTCTTTCTGCATATTTGGTTTCGACAAATATATTAGCAACTTGCATTTTAGCCTAAACAATTATAATTAACAACCTTTAGCATTTGCATTGTAAACAAATATCATAAATACTTCGCGGAAAATTCATATTTTGAGATCCGCTTGACGTCGTGAATTTAAATCGGCAACCTTTGTATCATGCGGTTCATAGGAGGCAAGTTTGACTGAACAACCTGCAAGTTCTACTAACAACTCTGCTGCACTCCCCATGCATTGCGAATAAATTAAAAATTTCAGCAGAAGAATAGGGATTACTTTGCCTAGTTTCACTTTGCAAACTTAACGTCAGTCAAACTCCAGGCACATTTTCTTGTCAATTTTCGTCAAAGAACTTGAATTGTTTGACACTTGACAATACGTTTCTGCATTGTGACTTAAAATAAAAACCCGCCATCGCCAACCTCGTGTAATCTTCAATAGCCCGTCTAACACGTAATAGGTGCCCTACGACAATAGAGAGTATTTTTCATTTTCGAAAAAACCGTAAGAGAGAGATATAAGAACACGTAGATAATATGTTGTCCTAGTCAAGTGATGTAATTCATTCATTATATGCACAGCTTTTAAGTATTCAGAACTATCATCTGTAAAAATTTTAGTTGAATAATTATCCAAGCGTTTTTTTTATCTTTTTTTTGCGAATAAGATTTCAGATAAGTGTAAGAACAATTAGTAAAAGTTGTATCAATTCGAAAATTCAATAAGGCACTATATGTCCCATTTCAAATTTAAATTGCAAATGCGAAAATATTTTTAAACTGTACACGGTTATTTTTTTATATTTACGTAGCTACCTTTTAAATTTCTAAAAGAAAAAATCGCATATCAAAATTGAGAAACAGTAGTTTTTTATTTTTAAATGGAACGCTTTATATATTTTCTATTATGATGAAAGATATTATTTCTTGATTTCAAGAAATATATAGATTGTTGATATAAAGAAAGCTTCAAGTAGTTCGTCTTTTTTATTTCAATAACAATAAAATCCATAATAAACACAATTAAGTGAACAATAATGAAAATATAACGTGAGGAAGAAGGCTACGCGTATTCTATATATCCACTATGAATTTCCCAAATATTTTTTAATATTATCTCTCATTTTATAACAAATCACATTGAGCTGGAATAAATTTCAAAGGGTTATATTATAAAATATCTTAAAGTGAAACTTTATTTTGCAATATGACGTTCCCACCTGTGCGTGTCAACAATTGAGATTTAACTTTCGAGATTTTCTAAAAAGTTATATGAAATTAAATTTATTCTTAATTATTATTCATAGAAGTATAGCTAGCTGCCTTCAAAAGAGAGTCAAATATCCCTATCGTAATCTTCATTTCAACAAAGGTTCTCTCTTTTCGAATGAGATTTTTCGTTTCATTAAATTGCCGGATAATGCGTCTGATTGTGTCAGCTCACAATTTTGCCGATGGACTGAAAAAAGACGAACTACTTAACGCTTTTCTTCCTCTGAGTAACTCATTTTCCTAACTGAATGTTTCGATTTAAAGTAAAGTCACACTGAACACCTAGCCAACTCGATCAAAATCTGTTTAATTAATTAAAAATTTAAATTGAAACAATTCAAGAACGGTTTTTCCAAATATATTTTTGAAATTAGGAGAAAAAAAGATAATACTGCAAAAATTCTTCCGTTAACCCCTGCAGGTTCAAAACATCATATACTTTGTGTAGCCTAATATTTCTGATGGACGGTCACAGTGGGGAACTATGTATATATGTAATAAATAACCATCGAGGAACTAAAAAATAATAACAATTATATAATTTTGCTATTTAATAAGTTAATAAATCCTTTTTAGAGCGCTACGTCTAACGCAAAATAATACAGCTCAATATATCATTTCAATATCACAAAGCAAGCGTGAAAGTTATTCCTTTGGAACTTAATGTTGCTTCTCTTTTACGCTTGGAGCCCTACAGTATTTCACAATTCTGTAAACCAAATAAAAAAGCGTAAAAATACTAGCAAATATTGCTGCGAGAACGTCTAGCATCAAATATTTGTACAATGGTAACTTGACTCCCGCAACCCGCAGATGTGGCGCCCCCTTGTGCCTTATGACGTAATCGACCCAGTATGCGGCCAAGTCCATAGGTTTAACTGGACGGTCGTGCATTAGCTGGGATCTATATTTTGCGTTCTGCAAGTATCTGAAACGAAATGTTGGCAATCAATTTAGGTTTGTATAGACTGCATATAATCTTTATTTAACAAAATATATGCAATGAACGGCTAAAATATGGAACAAATTCATTTCAAAATGTGGTATTGAATTTCAAAAAAAATGATCGCACAAGTCATGTAGATAGGCTATAACAGTTCAAGAATTTTTTTTTCATTTTTACATGTAAATTTCCATAAGAAAATTTAAGGTTCATATTAGCGAAAATTGGTCCGGTCAAGGTCATTCGATCCACAACTTCTCTTAGCACCAACCTACCTACCCTCACCCTCTCTTTTTTAGGTAGGTTGATGCTAAGAGGAGTAAAAATGAGAAAATTTATTCTTGAACTGTCATGGCCTATCTACTTTGCCGATTTTTTGCAGTGACCAGAAAATATATAGGGTGAGTCTAAAGTAGACATCGATACCAAGTTCCTTTTTTTTAAAGGAAAATGATTTTTTTAAATTCATTTTCGATTTTTTTGTTAAATTTCATGCCCAATTCATGTAGCATACCCTACAGCTATCTCTTACATTTTATGCAATCATCCTGTAGGCTTTTTTAGAGCTTAAGTCTCTTTTGTGTTTGATTTGCGAAACTATGATGGAAATGTGCAACTTAAATCAATTTTTTCATCGTCAGATACTGTTTAGTGATGAAGCCAACTTGTTTTAAAATGGTACGGTAAATAAAGAAAATTGTAGGTATTGGAGTACGAATAATCTCCGATGAAAGACAGAAAATCGTAAAAACGTCTACAAAAATGTTTAGGCGAGGATTTTTTAATAACAAAATAATTGCACCTTATTTCTTAAATCAAAATCTTCATGGAATTCACGAAATTTCTTTCCCACCTGTTCATTTCAAATTTCAAAAAGCAGAAATCGAAAAGAACTTGGTAAGGGCATCTACTTTTTCACCCACTCATATATTTTCAATTTATTGCGAGAGATGCGGAATAAAGAAATATGATGAACGTGTACGAGCATTTTCCTTGGAATCCAATGCCTGATTTTTAAATGAATTTGTTCCACATTTATAATCGTTCACTCTATATTGTTTACAATTTTCGTGTCATTGTTATGCATTTGATTAGATAAAATTGTTGATACGCTAATTTGCATTGTTCGATTTGCAGAACTAAACTCAACTTAAAGATATGTAGTTGTCGAGTTAGTTGGTCTTATAATAATTTTTCCAATTTGTTTTGCAACATTTGCATAATTTGGTAATTTGTTTTCCTACAAGTTCTCCATATAGAAAATAAATATACAAAATAAAAAACCATTATAGATTGCGGGTTTCGTTTTTTTTTTCGATAAATAACGTCTACATTTAAATATTGCAGCGTCATAACTTGTCATGTACAGTTAACGCCAAATAAACAGAAGCCCCAAGACTGAACCTTGGGGCACTCCTGAGAAATTTAACCGTGTATAACCTATTAAGTTCGACAAACTGACTGGAATTTGTCCACTTGAACTGTGTTTGTAATGTATTTTAAGAAGTTCATTTTCGTAAATTTTTCCATGATTTTAGAAAAAAGTACTGAGGTTAGTCTATAATTATCCTTGTCTCTTTTGCTGTGAGTACTTTTTTAAAAGCGAAATTGTAGAGTATATTTCGCATTATCTCTTACAATTTGCTATTGGACTCTTAAATTTTCTTGACCCCAAAGATACGGTATAACCAATATAAATTAAAGTAAATTCAGAAAACTCCAATTATACATAAAAATTAACTTTGCTGTTTGGAATTTGAATTCATTTGTGAAGGACAATTCATGAGTTATGAGAGAGTGTAGAGGAAATCGGCTGCCGAGGCATAGCGAATCGCGAGTGATTCACCTTGGACATAATACATTTTGTATGATGAAAATGTTCCTAAGTTGCTTTCTTGTTGACCAGTGTCCAGTTATCAGCCCAATAGTCAGCCTCAGCTGATTCCTGTTGAGCCCGACAAGGCTGGAGTCAAGAGTCCTGGACGGCCCCTTAGGGCCCTTAGGGCTTTAGTGTGTCTCAATACCTTCAGCTTCAAGCCACATATCGAGAAATCTATTGTTATATCTCTGGTTAAATAGACTTTTAATGAAGCCTTCGGGTACTGGGGTAGGACAGATAGGTCGCGTACTTGTGTGACAAGCTCCACTTTTTGCTAGGCTATCTGTCGCCTGGTTCCCTAGGATTCCACAGTGTCCTAGGACCCAGACAAGTGTGACTTGATTTGCCTTAGCAAGCCTGTCAAGCATCTCATCTCGGATGATCCTTGAGGCGATTTCGACTGACAAGAGCGACCTGAGTGCTACGCGGCTGTCGCAACAGATATATAAATATTTGTTCCTGTAATTTAGGCCGACAACATGTCTGGCACAGGACCAAATCGCATATATTTCTTCTTGGAAGATGGTGGTCAGAACTAACCAAAACACAATAAATTATTTCAAACACAAAATAACCAGGTATCATCAACCGTAAAAAAAAGGCAAACCAGATATCAAAATAATAATGCAAGAAGGGAGATTTTCTGTGACGAACTAGAAGAGTCTGTGGTCTCTACTTCCACAGTTACTTCGACACAGTATGATACACCAGATAATAGTATTGATGATGGATCTACAGGATCGGATATTGATTACATTCCTGATCAAAACGAGGAAACTGACTTAGAATGTGGGTGCGTTCTATCGGAGTGGGAAAAATTTGAAAATGTCAAAATCCGAGAAGTAAGAAAAATATCTTAATATAAATGTGAAAGGACTTCGATACTCCATATATACAATCGACAAAAAAGGTCCTATCAACCTATCACGTAAATGGCACAAAAACCGTTTTTTTGTTCATTCACCGCAAGTGAAATCTGTTTAAACCAGCTCAAGTGTTTACTGAAGTCCTTATCTACTTTGATTTTAAGGTCATACCCATAATCATCGCCGTATAGAATAACTTGCCAACACCGAGAATCGTACCTGACTTATTTATATGGTAAATTCTTTATGTGAAGAAGGAATAATATGGGCCTTAAAACGGATCACTGGGGAATGCCATAGGAATTTTTTTTTCTACTCTCATCTGTAAAATGACTAATCATACACCGATCTAGCGTGCGGGAAGCGTCACTTTACCACGTCAGTTTTGTGTCCCACGAATCCGAACCACTTCGGACATTTTCGGGATCTTACCGCACGAGTTTGGGAGCAATCGGATGTTTTCGGAAATATTTCCCACGCCTTAAATTTTGACGTTTGTCAACTCTGACGGTCATGTCAGAGTTGTGTTGTTTTGCAAATATGTACTCAAAAAGTAACGGTCGTAGAAAAAGTAAACTTTTTATGCCACTCGTTTATTAAACTCTCGCTCCGCTCGTGTCAAATAACCTCGTGAGTCAAATGCCATTTACCGCACTTGTTGCATAATATACTATTTTTAACTACTGATTTTATAATTTTTCCTGTATTCTTTAAATAGTTTCCAAGGTATTCCGCCTGGCGCTGACTTCTTTTGTAATTTTCCAAGTCACAAACGCCGATGGCGGCTAAATGGTCATTAAGGTAATACTACTACTCCGACTTTCGTTGGTTTTATCTTGAAGGAAGTTATAAATAAAAATTCATTATTTTTTGACGTTATTGCCTGCACTTCCTGACTGATTCTTAAAATGCTGAATTTTTAGTTAAGATTAACTTATATTGTTATGAACTTTAAATTTATTTATTGTAATTAAATTTTGTATTTAGTGACGTCACTGTTTTCATGCAACAAATTGATATTAGAAACCACAACGGCCAAGTGTGCCTTTGGATACCTCAGAAGAATTTGCTCGAATAATGTCTCAAACTCAGTGTTTCGATAGGAAATAGAGACCCTTCTTTTCTGTACAGTCGCCACAATTGAAGATCAAAATATAACGTAGAAGTATCATAATTGCTCCCAAAAAAAAATACTTCGCAAAGTGTCGTAAGCCTGAAATCCTTGAAAAATTCCAACCTCATCGTGACTTTGAAATTGTTCTACTTACTTAGGATTATCCAATACTTCGTTTAGAGCTTCCTCCAAATTATTTTCATTTATTTTAGAAAAATCGATGAATTTTCCTATCCCGAGAGTGGCAGCGCGCGCAGCATTCAACTTTTGGTCTCCGAAAACGGGAAATCCGAGGATTGGTACTCCATGGTAAATCGTCTCCGTGGTGCTTAGTAGACCGCAATGAGTGATGAACAGTTTAATATTCGGATGCGCTGAAAGGAACTTTTCATAATGTCGTCTATAGGAGTGGTATCTAAACTGCCGAAAATTCAAACCAGATAAAGTCTGTTCATAGATATAAGAAAGTGACTAACTAATTCGAATTAAGGAAAGAATTGGGCAAGCTGTAAGAATGAAATATGACCGAACAGGTCCGTACTTTCCTTTTGCTAGGAAAGATACTAAACAATATTTATTTGTTTATGTATGTATTTATGTTTAAATCTAAACTAAAATTACAAATTATTTTTATTACCTACTTAAATTACTTAAAATTATTCACATAATATATCAGTATCACTATCTCTATCATCGTTTGTTATAATTATTATTTGTTGTATATTATTTGCAATATAGATATACAATTGTTCTGCTTTTTCTATATGTTTAACAGAAATTGCCCAACTTTATGGAGGGGTGTTAAAAACTTCGGTTTCTATAAGTTTGAGGACATTGGAGTTAACACGGGGAAAAACATTGTTACGAAAAATGGCAGATTTCAGTTGGTGCCAAACATGTTCAATGGGATTAAATATACAATGGTAAGGTGGAAGCCTTAAAACTGTATGCCCTAGATTTTTGCATAATTATCACAGACGTATTCCTTTTGTAGGTTCAAGCTTTGTAGAACCTCAATTAATTGTTTTTTGGTATAATCTTCGTGAAAATAAATGTCGTTATTATACATGTAGATTTGGATTGTTGTTTTTGTGTCGTATGAGGAAGGGGTTTTAGTCAACTGTCTACTGTGATAACTTGCATTGTCCATGACAATTACGCTATTAGGAGGAATGTTTGGAACTAGTTTATTTTTAAACCAACTTTCAAATAAATCAGCGGTGGTGTCTTCATGGTAATCTTTAATATTTTTCGCTTTAGAGCCAGCGTGAAAAATAGTTATTCTTTTAGCTCTTTTTGATGGCGCGTTTGTTTTACACTTATCAGTTGAGTCAACCCAACCCTTTTCCGGGATATCATAAGTGTCGAACCAGGTTTCATCCAAGTAAATAATTGGCCTTTGTTGTTCTCTGTAATTTTTTCTAGATATTCCAGTAGCCATTTCCGAATTCTAAAAGATTCCATTAAAACTTGCCTTTTGTAATTTTTTTAAAATCTAAAACCCATGTGTTGAATACACTTCCATAAGGCAGTTCTGCCACAGTTAACGCCGGTTTCATCTTTTTCAAGCCTCCTAATTAAGATATCTAATGTAGGCACGCTTTGTTCCTCGTATAACTGGTAAATTTTACGCCGTATCATATCTTGATCACTTTCATCTACACTCGATAAAATGTCAGCACCGCTGCCTTTTTTATATTATATTTTTATATTTTTAAAAAAATATTGAAAGGTTTATTAATCGAAATAACTCTTAAGACCATACCATGCATAGAGAAAATATGGGAGGGGTAATAGGGACAGGACAAACCTTACACTGAATGTGTTGCCTATCAAAGTATAATTATACAGGGTGTTCAAATAGTAATATATCTTAGTTTATTATTTGTTTTAGAGAAAAATGTTAAATATAATAGTTATTGATGATGATTGATGAAAAAGAACAATTTAAAATTATTTTCAATTATACAGCGTGATTCATAACTATGTGTAGAATCAACTTCATATAGTTTGTTAATGGAACACTCTGTATATTGTGGCATTAATAGATACTGCCTTTTATAGTCCATCACTCAATGTGTAGTTGTCATGGTCCATACAAAAATTAGGCTAGGCAACAACTTACATATCTTTCATTTGCACTAGAAGACGCAATCTCAAAACATTATTTTATAGTTCAAGGCTTTAAGAAAGTCAGAATTTATAAATTAATGAAAAAAAAAGAAACATTTTTTTTCCACAAAATAATATTTCTCATAATTTGATGAATATTCGGAGTTTTGTTGGTAAACACGTGTGTACCTCAAAATGCTAAGTTTACTTATAAGGAACGCTTAATAAAAGAGCAATGATAGAATAAAATAATGGAAGTGCAATATAAAAGATGTTCCATTTGATTTTTTTCACAAAAATTAACATTTTTCATTTGGACTCAAATTATACAATGTATAAATGGCGTCAAAAATATAAAGTGTTAAACGCATGGCATCTTTGGCTAAAAAATTGCCACAAATCCGAAAATACTCGGTCTAGACCATAACAACGCTTACATTGGGTGATTTAAGTATAAAGAGAAGTATCTACTAAGATATAAGGCGTTTTATTTAAAAATATATCTTAAAATCATTTTAAATTGCTTCTTTTTAGTCTTATTTATGACTTTTATATTTAATATTTTTTCTAAAACAAACAGTAAATGAGGTATATTACTTGGACACCCTGTAGATACGAAGTTTTAGCAAAATATGTGTAAAACTGGGGGACTTATAAACGAAAATGTTACTTTTTAAATTAAGTTCAGCTCCCCGCAATATTAGAAGCAGGGCACTATAATAAAAAAATTGCACAATGAATATCCGAATATGTTCACACATTATCGGACTGACCCATATTTTCGGCTCTGTATATACGAATTCACACAGTAATAAACAATTTGACATAACAAAAGCAATTAATTTCTTAGGAATCGCTTCATATACTTCAAAAACGATGACAATAGCTACGACTAATATGTTTAAAGTTTACCCACCTAGTAAATCCTGCTGGGGAAACCATTTGGACAGCTTGAAATTTGGGGGTTGATTAGGTAATGAATCCTGATCCCATTTCCATAAAATTTTTTCTTTCCTCGATCCCAAAACCTTCAAAATTGCATCTCTCGTAGCGTTAGGCATTTGGGATGGAATTACATTGGAACCCAAACTAAAATATATCGCTCCTTCTTTTGAATTATCCAAGAAGTGTTGTAAGTCTTTCGGTAGCTTTTTAGGTGGAGTTACATGATACCCTCCTATGTGAACCATATTTGGAACTATCGGTACAGGTTCATTGATACTTTCGTGCGAATTAAGGAACACCAGTGACACATTATAGATAATGCCGTCGAGATCTGGACCGATGGGGTAATATTTCTTCAGTATTTTACTTTGGGTAGGATAAACCACAAAATGCGTATTCAATTGGCAAAAAATTCCAAACAGAAAATTGTAAAGTCGTTCAGTAAAACCCATTTCGTCATTAAAATTCAAAAATACATTCGGCACATAAGCGGGTGGTTCAGGATTTGCCACCAAATCATTTACCCAGATATTCGGTCCTAGGCTGCTGGCAATTATTAAGGGCGCTTTAAAGTGATGCGCAAAGATCTTCGTGGCATCGTTTAAAAATTGTTCTATCACGACGACGTCAAAATGTTCTTCGGATTTCAGCAGATTTTGCACCTTTTGGTGTGCGAAAAATTGATTCGCAAATTCGGTACTCATGGTATTCAAAATTAAGGATTGAAGCATTGGTGAGGTGTCACCGAATTCAAATACGTTGAAATTTCCCTTAATTAAGTTTTCTGAAATGAAGGAAAAGAAATACTTATTAACTTCAAGATTGGGTCCTTCCTTACATTCAAAACATCATTGAGCACATATCAAAAATTCTTAAAAAATACAACGTCAAAACTACTTTTGTCCAAAAATCCCTCAACAACTTCGATCCGTCAAAAACAAAATTCCGTGTGAGATATCAGGAGTTTACAGCATTCCATGCATATGTGACAAAAAATGCATTGGAGAAACCGGACGAAAAAAATCAACTATGCTCAAAGATCATGAAGAGAGAGAGAGAGACAGAGAGAGAGAGAGAGAGTGAGAGAGAGTATCTATAATTGATTTTCTATTTTTAACGCTTTGGAGAACCTATACAAAACATAAAATATTACTACAATTTTGCATTTCTCTACTTACAAAGTGTTTGTTTTTCCTCGAACAATTAGCTCCTTTATTATAAATCGAACTCTATATATAATTTTTGAATTACTCGAAACACTCTTGACACAATGAATATATTATATCCTACACCTATACATTATCTTTTCTGAGAAATGTTGAATTGTATGTCAATGAAAAAATCATTCAAAGTAAATAGCAACCCTTTGTATAACAATGCCTCTTTCAAAAAGCTGTACATTTCGAAATGTAAAAATCCTACAATGGTATGTTTTGCTGGCTGTAAGTTTCGAAATTAATACTTGACAGTTCTATGCACCCTAACATCATTTATTATTATTCTAATAAAAAAATAACCTCGTTTCTATACGTTTTACTGTATAAAAAGTAAATAATATAGTAGTAAATAAAACAAATTATACCATATGGTAGTAAATAAAACTAATTAAGAGTATAGTTTATTTGCAACATTCAGGCATTATCTGCTGATGTATTGTGGAAACAACCAAACATGAATTCTGCGATAATTTTTTTCTAAAAAGTCCAATAACACCCAAACAACCAAACATGAATTCTGCGATATTTTTTTTTCTAAAAAATAACACCCAAGTTAAGAGTATGTATCTTTAATTATTAGAAAGATACTTGAACAAGAAAAAGGGAGAGAATGAAGAATTTGGGATGTACTGTATATTTTATAACCCTAACTTATTTAGGAAATTAATTTTGATTTAGATTTTCGCCTAATTAACTTCTCACAATCTAGTTCTTCAATCCCGAGTTAGTCTTTTGGGGTTACTTAAAAAAAAATCACTTAAACATACCGAAATCCCAAAATGATAAATTTGATATAGAGCTAGGGTGTTTCAAAGCAAATGCGAAAAGAAATGATTCCTAGTTACTTTCGCAAAATGAATGAAATTCATTTTTTGCGAAAGTATACGCGCCAATCAACTTTTTTCAGATCTCGGTAACGGTTGGAACTAGGGGACCGCCGTTGGTACAGATCGACTCAGGGTCGAAAAAAAACGTTTTTTTTTGTCCGTTTCTCTGTTCTCCGTTCTCCGTATCCGCTAAAACCGCTATAACTCGGCAACCGTTTGAGCTAGAGGGCTGAAATTTTGACCCTTTTATCCTGAAAAAACAGTATTCTAAAAACGAAATATGAGCCCGATCCGACCACGGCAACCCCGATTTTTTGTCACTTTTGTTTCGATTTTTCGGCTTCGCTATGAAACACGATAACTGTCCGAAATTTGAATCTATCGACTTGAAATTTTCCACGAGGGTAGAGACCGGGCCCCTAACGGAACCTATTGAAATTGAGAGGGATCGGTGATTGGGAAGTATTTTTAAAAATTCAAAAACCACGTTTTTTTGAAAAGTAAAAAATGACTATATCTCGAAAACCGAATTTTTTAGGAATATCATGATATCCATGAAAATTATAAATTGAGAATATTAACTAATGATAGGAGGGGCTGGAGGCAGACTTTATGGTATTTACAAATAGACCTCACTGACCTCTAACTTCGGTAAAAATTTCAATCTTCTCGGAGAAACGCATATATTTTAAAAAATTAAAAATCTAACATTTTTGAAAAAAAAAACATGATAAATATGAAAATAATAAATTGAAAATATTAACCGAAAATGGGGGGTTGGGGTTAACATTGTAGTATGTGCGAATAGACTACGTTGATGTGCATCTTCTATAAAAATTTCAACTTTGTCGGATCAATATAGATTGAGAAATAACCTTGAAACCTCATTTTACATGGAAAAATCGGCTTTAAAATCAATGATCAATTTTGAATGTTTTATTTATTTATTTTATTTATTTATTTTATTTTTATTTTTTTTATTTTTATTTTTATTTATTTATTTATTTTATTTATTATTAAATTTATTATTTATTATTATTATTATTTATTTATTTATTTATAATTTTGAGAATTTGAGATTTATACGTTAAATACTTTGGTTCTTTCTCTATAAAAGGATACCAAAAAGATTCCCACAAGTTATACCGTTTGTCGTCGGGAACGGTTTTTGTATGGGGTTGCAAATTTAAAACAAATAATTAATTATATGTAAGTGGAGGTGGCTGGGGTACAGATCGACTCAGGGTCGAAAAAAAACGTTTTTTTTTGTCCGTTTCTCTGTTCTCCGTTCTCCGTATCCGCTAAAACCGCTATAACTCGGCAACCGTTTGAGCTAGAGGGCTGAAATTTTGACCCTTTTATCCTGAAAAAACAGTATTCTGAAAACGAAATATGAGCCCGATCCGACCACGGCAACCCCGATTTTTTATCACTTTTGTTTCGATTTTTCGGCTTCGCTATGAAACACGATAACTGTCCGAAATTTGAATCTATCGACTTGAAATTTTCCACGAGGGTAGAGACCGGGCCCCTAACAGAACCTATTGAAATTCAGAGGGATCGGTGATTGGGAAGTATTTTTAAAAATTCAAAAACCACGTTTTTTTGAAAAATTAAAAAAGACTATATCTCGAAAACGGTTTCGAGGATCGAAACAATTCGCAAACGAGAAGATGCAGAATGTGGATACCCATAAATCCTTATTCTTAATAATTTTTCGCAAATATACAGGGTGTGCCGGTATTTCCAAAAAACTGATCCTCGAGTTACCCTCGCAAAGATAATTGACTGTAAGTTAAACACTGTTACTCAGTAAGACCTTCTTTCTACATGACAGTGTAGGCCGTAGAGACAGCTAAAACCCTTGTATTTAAGGTTTTCGCGTATTGTACAGGGTGTTCGAGATATATTGCGTTTTATTGAAAAATGCAACAGGTGCCCCAAATTTGCAGCTATCGACTTCAAATTTGGCAGAGTGATAAAAGTCCACCCCCGCACCCAAATACTTAAAGCTAGGCGCAATCGGACATCGGCAAATATTTTTTAAAAATTTTCGAAAAATTTTTTGTCGTCTTTTTGGGCTGCATAAAAAAATTCATTTCGCGAAAACGCTTCACCTGATCGACAAAATTCTTAAACCAAAAGACGCACAAGATCCGGGTCTATAACTTTTATTTCAGCCATTTTTTCGATTATATGCATAGCTTTTTCATTATAGGCAAAAATCTTAAAGACTCTGAAAATTGCCCATTTCCAAAATACATTCTTAGCCGTAAATCAAAATTCTTGAAAAAGATGACCAACTGATTTAAACGGAGTTATAGGCCGCATCGAGGGGCTACAATTTTTGTATTTACGGTTTTCTTCTACCATACACGCCGCTCGAGATATTTGAAAAAATCCAAGTGAAAATCTCGCTCAAGATAGAAGCGATGACGTCACTTACTGTTACGATGTACGGTGCGCTGCATTGTTTCAGATAAATATTATTTTCTCGAAAACCATTTGCTCCAATGGCAAACTACATCTACCACGGAACGTGGGAGATTCAGGGTTTTAATCTTGATTTCCGTAATTTTTCCGATTATGTACAGGGTGTCTCGATTATGGGCAAAATATGTAAAGTACTGTGAAAATTGCCGTTTTCGTGTATAAAATATTAGCTGTAAATGAAAAACTGTAAAAGATAGGAAAATTTGGTTTAAAACGTGTTATGAACTGTATCGAGAGCAACAATTTTCGGATTTAGAGCTTTTGTCTACTATACAGGGTGCGTGGGAAATTAGGAAAAACATAATTTATATAATCATAAATCGTCACGAAATGTCAACATTTTCAAAAAGTAGTTGCCGATTCGGATTTCTGATCCTCAGAAACCCCTTTAGCCAAAACTTTGCAAGCTTTTGGGACATTACCTCGAAATCACATTTTGGCCTGAAATACCAGCTGAAAAATCGATGGTTCGTAAATTATGATTTATATCTCGGTTATTTTCAACTGTGAGAAATTGAATGTTATATACCTACGTCCTTCCTCTATCCAACAACACCAAAAAGTTTCACACATGTTGTACCGTTTGCCGTCGGGAACGGTTTTTGTGGGATGCTGCAAATTTTAAAATAATGCTTAATTACAATTAAATGGAGGGGGCTGGGGGGACTTTATAGTATCTGCAGATGGGCCTCATTGACCTCCATCTACAGTAAAAATTTCAAGCTTCTAGTGGCAACGTAGATAGTTTAAAAAATTAAAAATTTAAATTTTTGGGAAAAATCAGGACCAAGTTGCACATGAAAATTTTGGATCGAGGTCGATGTTAACCAATCCGGATGAAATTTGGCACGAAGATAGAGGGTCCGGAGGGTATTAAAAAAAATCAGTTGTTTAATTATAAGCTCCTTAGTCCCTCCGGGGGACAAAATATCAACAAAAAAACGGATTTTTTGATAAATTGTTTTTTATTTCCGTTATTTGTAGTTTTAAAAATTTGAAATTTATACGTTATATACCTTAGTCCTTTCCCTATTTAATGATATTAAAAGATTTTACTCAAGTTGTATGGTTTTTTGTCGGGAATGGTTTTTGTAGGAGACTGCATTTTTTTTTAATTGTATTAATTATTTTTTATAATTAAATGGTGGGAGCTGGGAAGGACTTTATAATTTCTATGGATAGAGCTCATTGACCTCCATCTTCAAAAAAAAATTCAATCTTTTCAAAGCAACCTAAGTAGTTTAAAAAAATGAAAATTAGAATTTTTGAGGAATATCATGATATCCATGAAAATTATAAATTGAGAATATTAACTAATGATAGGGGGGGCTGGAGGCAGACTTTATGGTATTTGCTTGTAGACCTCATTGACCTCTAACTTCAATAAAAATTTCAATCTTCTCGGAGAAAGGTATATATTTTAAAAAATTAAGAATATAAATTTTTTGAAGAAAAACATGATAAATATGATAATAATAAATTGAAAATATTAACCAAAAATGGGGGCCTTGGGACCGACATTAAAGTATCTGCGGATGGACCTCATTGATGTGTATCTTCCATAAAAATTTCAACTTTCTCGGATCAACATGAGCTGAGAAATAACCTTGAAATCTCATTTTAAATGGAAAAATCGGCTTAAAAATCAATGATCAATTTTGAATGTTTTATATCTTATTTATTTATAATTTTGAGAATTTGAGATTTATACGTTAAATACTTTGGTGCAAACATAATACAATTACATTTTGCGAAAGTTCCGTAGTGGTCCGCAGGAGCACGACAGAAAAACAATGCTTTCTCCTAGGACAAGAAGCCGCGAAGCGGCTTCTCCGAAATACAAAGCCGCGGAGCGGCTTTCTTGACTGCGTAGCGCGGAGCAGTCGCCTCGCGCAGCGACGAGATTGCGAAAGCAATCTTGTTTAATATAGGGTAGTTACTTGAACATTAGGTCAAAAGCCAACCAATAGGGCGGAAAAAAATTGTTTTATTTTTTATCTTAAAAAATACATAGAACAATAAAATATTACAGAAGCATTACTATTACGAAAGCACATTTTTGCATATTTTTACTTTTTTTAGGTGAGTGGAGTTCATTCTTTTTGACTAGACTTTGACTAGACTAGATTTTTTATTTAATACATTTTTTCCTCCCGTTATGCGGTGCTTTACATTTCATTTTTTTATTTGCAAAATTATATGAAAAAATTGCATGAGACAAAAGCTAATATATAAATAAATCAAATTAAAAAAATTGACATTGCATAAGTTTTTCCTGACATAGGAATCAACACGTTAATTCATATGCCAGAATGGAGACATTATACGCATCTGTTAGGCGAAAGCACACCAGAATTCATAAGGGTAGAGCCACTATTAAATAACGAAGATATTAATAAAAGTCCAACTATAACATCTAAGGAAGTTGGAAGGGCGAGATCCAGAATGAAGAATAGCCGATTCCCTCACCTCGGAAACATTCCCGTTGAATTGCTGAAAGCAGAAGGACCTGGTATAAGGAATAGAATAATTCAACTAATGCAAAACTGCTGCCACCAAATACAAGTTCCCTCGTATATGATGAAATAAGACAGAACATCGGCTACAGAGTCGCCGAAGATTAAAGTGCATTTACACCAAACCGATCCTGTACAGACAACCTACTTATTGTACAACAGCTGGCAGAAAAGATCATAGCAGTAAATAAAGAATTGCATTTGGCATTTGTGGATGTAGAAAAGGCCTATGATACTGTTCCGAGAGCAAATCTTTAAAAGACTTAAACATAGATGATCACTTGCTACAGATTATTATCGAAATGTATAGCCACAACACAGTACAGATTAAAAATGGACCGATAAATGTTACCAAGCGATTGAGACAGGGATGCAGTATGTCCCCCTTACTTTTTAATCTATATGTGGCAGCCGCGCTTAAAAGTTGGAAAGGACGATGTAGCGGAATTTGAATCCCGATAGATGATAATGATACTCTATTCACGTTATTTTTCGCTGACGGTCAGGTTGTCATGGCCCAGGACGCGTATATAAAAACTGGGGGTCACAGATGAGTCTTGAGAAAATAAAATACTTGGTAAGAAACAGCGATGCTCGATTTCAAGTTTTATTTGATGATGATGTAGGCATTGACCAAGTGGAAAAATTTAAATATTTAGGAGCACTTGTGGATAAAAACGGGGTAGGAGAAATAGAAATAAAACACAGAATACAACAACGTAGGAAAATCATAGGAAGCCTTAACTCCTTCTGGTGGGATAAAAATATTTCAAATAAAACCAAAAAAAGTGGGGAAAACAATGATGAAGTCAGTTTTGTGGGATATGGATCAAAAGTGTGGACTTTAAATGCAGATCTAAGAAGAAGGATCTTAGCTATAGAAATGGATTATATCAGACGAAACGCAAGAATATCATTAGAAAGAAAAACCAATGAGGAAGTAATAACTCGAATGAAAGCAGAAGAAACAGTGCTGAGAGATGGCCCAAAAGAATCACAATCCGTTCGTTTTTTGAATTCCGACTGGAAACCTGAATCCAACTGGAATCCTGCAAACGTTTAGCCAAGATCTCACTTGGCATCTTCAATGCTCGCGCTCCGAAAATACTTCGATGCAGGATTCCAGTCGGAGTTCAACAAACGAACGGATGATATCCAGGAATATATTGCCATCACATTTTTCCATCCATTGCATATAGTACTTAAGAAGTCTAATTCAATCCCAATCAATTAAAAAAATATGGATTTTTGTTTGTTTTCGTAATATTTTATTATTCTCTCTTTTCGTTTTTAAGAGAAAAAATAAAAACATTACTTTCCGCCATATTTGTGGTCTGATATTTCCATAATGGTAGTATGTTGAGTAAACGTTTACAAGAAATCACTAGCTTAAGTGTTTTGCTTTTTTTTAAATACTCTCCAAATGGTTCAAATTAAATAAAATTCTTTATCTGGATATTATCACACTTACGGTTTAACAAAATAACTCCTATATATTGTTACATTTGAATAGTTGTAAAAAAACTAATATCATCGATGTCCTATCTAAAACTAAAATACGAAACTGCATGGAACGGAATTATCACCGCGCATTTTCATTGGTTTCGATTTCGAAGATTGCCCGGGATTTCGAGTGACTTGGTAGTGGTTTTGCATAATTGTGGCCGATTTGTGACAGTATTTCGTTTTTAATCCCTCGTATTTGAGTTATGAAGCCAAATTACAAAAAGAATGCTCTGTCTATATTATTGGTCCTTTCTATTTATGAATGTCAACAAAATGGGGCAAAAAATATTTAAAAATCGTAAAGAATGTATTTTTTTAACATCTAATAACTGACATAAACATCTTCTATAGTTCGATCGATTTTATGGGTTACTTATTTATATATACCACGAACATTAAACGTTACGCACCATTAAGGCTTGAGAGTAACAACAAGGAAAACTTCTTACCCTCCATCTTCTCTACAACTCCATCCAACACTATTTGGTGATAATTTTCCGGTGGATGTTTTTCTTCAAAAGGACTCACAATAGTTACATTAAATCCACGTTTCGCCAGTCCTGTTGCCAAACCATTTCCCAGTATGTAATGGCTCTTCGCCGGCTGAGAAAAAATTATTAAAACATTCGCACCAAAACTGCTCGACACGAAACACAGCACGAAAATAATAATTTTATAGTATAGTATAGTCATTTTCACAATGAGACGGTCGAATGGCTGGCATGCACCGTCGAGTTGACGTTATCAACAATATCATTTATCAGATGTTTCAAACGTTTCTTTAAATAATTACAGCGTCTGCTGTATCGGCCAGAGACGGAGCAGGAAATTTCACGCTAAATGTGCAACGAAGTTACTAACTTATTGAGCTATTAATAGGACTATCGGTTAAGTTCACGTTTTAATTTTTATTTAATAAAAATTAAATTATTAATAATTAGTGAAGTGACCCCTGTTAGATTAGACGCTTGAAAAACAGCGTTAACGCAATAAGCTCTATCCGCTCTGTGCTCAGCATATTAATAGAAGAGACTCTCTTATTTACATAGCCTAACATACATACACTACATAGCATAAATTATTCAACCCGAGTCACTGAACCCAGAATCAGAATAAACATCTCATATCTGCTCTTCTCTCAAGTAATTTTCATATTAGATATATTAAGCGTTCCATCACAAACTTCCAAAGATAATGAAACCAAAACCAACCCCATACTTACTACTGTTGTGCTTACTAACATTCAAAACACCACTAAATTTATCACTTGTCCAAAAACCTCTCTCGACATCTTTGGTCCGTCGTTTAAGATACCAGGAGTTTACAGCATTCCATTCTGTGTAGAAAATAATCGTGATTTTTTAACTTTCTCATGAATCATATGTGAAAGGGTATCGAACTGGGATGGGGACATGATGGAAGCAACTTCAAGATATAGAGACAGAGGAGTTTACAGCATCCCATACATGTGCGACATGGAATTCATTGGAGAAACATGGCGAAAAACATCAATTGGGCTAAAAGAACATAAAAGGACTTTAAGACAAATAAACTCATCGGCAGTTGCCAAACACAATCATCAAATCGGATATCAAATTTTATTCAATAAAGCCAAAATTCTTCAAGAGAAAAATCCGAGATCCCATAGAAATCTATAAGCAACCAAACAATCTTAACCACGACTCAGGTCTTTTAGGAGGAGTATGGCTCTGAAGAGATCATTATCCTGTTGATACTTCCATATTAAGGGCAAATGGACAAATGGTAACATGATGTGCTGAAGAATATGAACATACTCATTTTGGTCCATAATCTCCTTTATACAGTAAAGAGGTAATGAGAAACTGTTGGAAATTATTTTCAAGCTCCTAAAACGGCTACGAGATGGCACGCACAACTTCTAATGTGAATACGAAAATGAGATTTTCTCAGAAATTCTTAGAAAATTAGAGAAAGAAACCATTTCTATTTTTGCTGAAAAAAATAAAAAAAAGTTTTTTTATGTTAAAAAATATCCTCTTTTTAGAAGTCGTTAGAACCAACCGTTTTAGAAATTTAGAAGCCTGAGTCCCTCTTTCCTCTGCTGTTCTCCCTATTAAATTTCCGGTTAGATATATTAAGCTTTCCATCACAAATACAATTCACCACAACCTTCCAAAGATAATGAATCCGAAAGCACACTTGTCAAAGTTCTTAATACACAACAAAGAACACAATAAGTAAAAAACTAACATAATAAATATTTAACAAACACGATAAACTTGTATTATAACGTTGCGAAATTCGTTGGTGGGGGATATTTCATAATAGATCCGAAAACTTTAACAAAACTGAACACTCTTTGTTCGAATATTAATTTAAAAGTTTTTCGGCCTGTGATCTTCAAAACATTGATATTTTATTTTAGGTGAAACTAGAAACAATTTTTTTCTAGATCAGTTTAGTCTCTCTGGGTTTAGTAGGCTCTTTAATGATAGCAGTCTGAACCAGAATGATGATCTGCTAGTCTTCATAAACAATAAGAACTCTTTAAAGTTAAACATACCGTAATACCATTATCGCACGTCACTTTAACAGAAATTAGATTTACACTCTTGTAACATGTTATAGATCACCCTCACCATTTTTTCAGGTGACATAAATATAAATATTTTGAATCGAGATCTAGCTATTGCCGACAATTACTTGACCGCCTTTATGTCCCTAGGTTTTAAATCATACATAAATACATATGCGAGAGCAACAACATCCCCCACTTCATCACATCTTCGTTAAACAAAACCAAACAATGCCAACTTAAATCTTTATTCTGCAGTTATAAACCAAAACACAACTGATCATTACCCTATTACAAGTTAGTAATAAATAAAAAATATACCACAAATAAAATAAACCACAGCCGATTAAAAAGACAATTGCAGTTCTTGACTACTTAAAGTTTAAAAACTTAGTTCACCAACCATAACGAGAGTTATAAATATTCCAAATCATGTTAAACTTAAACCCTGGATTACGAATGCTGTTATAACCTCTATGAAACATCGTGATCTGCTAAAAACAAAATAATAATAAATGATAACGATAGAGCGCTTATAAACATAACATAAACATAAATGAATTAACATATGGCAACATATGAAATCATAAATAGCAACAAGAATGGCATAAAAAAATGTAAAACATAATAACTGAAGCTCCAAACTCTAACTAAAACTATGAAATCAGTAGTAATTCCAAAATATAAGGCAGACGACAAAATACAAATCAATAATTCTAGGCCAATAAGTCTGATTACTACATTCACCAAACTGTTTGAGAAATGCCTAAAGGATAGACTATTTAGCTTTTTTATAAAACACAAAGTCTTGAGGGCTACGACTTTAAAACAGAGAACAGTGGCCGTCAAACAATTCACCTAGGCTCGCTATTATTTATTAAGTATGTTAATTAATTACTAGGAAATAAAATACAGTGCCTAATTATATCATACGCTGCTGATACAGTTGTGGTTTTTAGTGATAATACTTGGCAGGAAATTAAATCTAAAGTTGAGCGAGGTATTGAAATGGTAAAGCATTGGCTAGACCTTAATTAACTAACCCTCAATGACAAGAAATCTAAATATATTGTATTCTCTCTTACAGACGTAAAAAAACCGGACATTGGTTCCTTACAATTACCAAGAGCAAGATTTAAAATGAATGAGGTTATAACATTAAATATATGGGCGTCCTAGTTGACAAAAATCTAAAGTGGTCCAATCACGTAAAGGCTAGAAGACGTGTCTGCAAATTTTATGAATTGCGAAAATTTATGAATAGAAAACTCTTGACATCTATTTATAAAGCTTTGGCTGAGTCTATTTCTCCATATGCTATAGTTGTATGGGGTGGTCTGTACACTAACTCACACGAACCTCTAAACGTTGCTCAAAATTATATTCTAAAAATTGTATTTCAAAAAGAAAGACGCTTTCCGACTAACCAGCTATATAAGGAAAATATATTAAATATTATAATCTTATATTTCTATAATACCCTACAGAACACGAATACCAAACTCGACAAATATCAAACCAGAACTTATCTGTTCCCTTCTATAGAAAGGACGCCAACCCTTAGCATAAGAAATCTCTCTAATTTCGACAAAATCAAGCAGAGCATCATTAAAGGAAAGTTTCCAATTATTATACTCGATTGTCATAAAGAATAACCTGCGCCTTCAATATCAATATCAATTGTCAATCTGTCCACAAGGAAATCGAAATTTTTAAAATTATAGTGTGTTTTGGATTAAAAAAATAGTAGAAGTGTTTGGAATGTTTTGTATTCACAAAATTTAAGAAACGCAGCTGCTTCTATAAGAATCTATGCCATGCACTTTTAATGACAGTTCATACTAAGAATATTTATAATGATGCGATATTATTTCGAGTTATTTTTTTCATTGGCATTATAGGTTAGGAAAGAGATACCGAAACGAGGATTTTACTAACGTTTTAGATCCGTAATTGGCTATATAGCAAATATTCTAAATCATTTCACTCAGGGCAGTCACAACCATAACAAGAACATTTATAGCATAGTAAATTTGAAAAAATACATACAGAAGTTATTGACATTTATTTCCAAAAACGTTTGAACACCACCACTTTTCGTTAAGAGCGCACACCATTTATTGAAAGATATTATTATTATTATTATTAGCTTTCCGTAATATAACATTATTTATCAAAAAACGGAATTTACAATTCAAGGTTGCGATTGCGCGCCATGGAAATCAGTGCAGAAATTTATAAACAATTTTCAGCATTTTCTAATGACCGCTTTAGTCATAAATTTTCTCACTCCAAGTATTTCAGACAATTACTTTCCGAGATAGGATAACAAAGCTAAAAAGTAAATGGAATTGAATTAAGAAACGGAATTAATTAATTAATTAATGGGAATATTAAATACATAAAAACCCTTTTGACATTTTATATAACTACACAATAACCACACTTTCAATTTATCTTTTGTTTTGGAGTTTTAATTAAATTTTCTCCAATGACACAAACTAAACAGGTACGGCAATTAAAGCACACAGTTAAAAAAAACAATACATAAAAAGGGCTTTTCGCATGTGGCATTTTTCTACTCCCGTCTGAAGAATACCTGATTTTGTAGGTTAAGTGAGGAACTGTAACTTCAACTTCACCTTTTGTATTTTGTAATACAATAGTCATGTTATTTTTATTTACTACCCAAAAAAATGTTGACATATCTCTCTTTTTAGCCCTTCATTGTTAAATCCATGGCTTAACTTGACTCAGTCTCTGCTCCTTTTATAGAATAACACGGGAAGTTACATTATTTCCATGCACAGTTCAGATGTTGCATGATTTTAATGAATTTTTTTGGGTATTTATGTCCACTGAAAAGTGTTAGTTTTGAATAGTTATTAAAAACTAACCAAAAAAAAGCCACAAATATTGAAATATTTTATAAAATACATAATTTGACAGATGCTATTTATTCACATTGTGCTCATTAGTCAAATATAAATTGTTTTTCTGTGACTAGAACAAATGTCTAGTAATAGCAAAAGTAAAGCCAATTTACAATGAATGCAATGATCAACCAAATTATGTTAATATTGATCGACTTTGTATTTTCTTAGAACTGATTTTGTATCATTTTTATGCAAATGGTTGAGTAGTTTTCCTTCAATTAGATTAAGAGCATCCTTGGTTAGGATCAAAGTATCATGTTTCAACATTGAATACACATTTAGCCCATATGCAGGCATCAGATTAAAATGTTTGACTGTGTCCGTTGCAGCTGTTATATTTCTGGGCATTATATCCGAACTAAAAATAAAAATAATTAAAATATTTCACAAAAAGGGAACCAATAATATCTGACCTGTCTACAAAAAGTACTGAAGGGCCCCACAAACGACTCCTAACCAATTCCTCAATATAACTGGTATCATCTACAGGCAACTCCAAATGATCTACAATGTGTAAATCATCTTGTGCAAATTTCACAGATAAGGTGGCGATCAAACCCCTAACCCTTGTGTAAAATGGCAACATGTAAAAATGAGGTGTGGGAGACCTTGGGCCATGAGAAAAGCCACCTCCCTTAAATAACGGAGACCTGATTGATCCATGCCTGGCTTTACCCATTCCTTTTTGAGGCCAAGGTTTTCTTCCACCTCCTCTGCATTCGAATCTTAATTTTGTATGAGCAAAACTAACATATCTATATTTTTGCTGCCATACAACATTTTGGTGAATTAAATCTATACGGGGTTCTCCCCCAAATACAGCAGGGTGAAGCTCTAATAAACCGATTTTTTTATCATCAATGGTTTCCAAGCTTTCCAACCAAACTTGTCTAGGTTTTTGATACTTGGACGGAAATATTAACTGTCGTGGTTCAACCACTTCTGTTTGGGTATTCGTGATTGTTGCTTCAACTGAATAACATCGTTTTGCTAATAAAAATCTTAATCTTGTTAGCATAGACATTATCAAAAATATAGTAGGGTTAGAAGACCGTTTCGCCTTCTTTTTGGTATGTTCCAGTAGTAATAGTAACCTCCCGCTTTCAGTTGATGCTCGAAAGCGGTGATATTCATGATTATTGATAAATTACCAATAATTAGCACCTTTTGTGCCTCATTCTTGTTGCATTTTTCGTTAAATAAAAGATTTGGTTTTTCTAATTACAATATACTTGCGTCTTAATTTAAAGGGCTAACTAACTATGGTTTAATAATATCCGAATTTGTGATTAGCCCAATTAAGCGTAAAGAAAAAAAATCTAGGTTTCAAGCCATAGACTGAAATTCGGATTGTTGAATATCTAAACAGGTGTCAAAGAGTTGCGCTATTCTTTGGATTTTGTTGAGAATACTGGGGGCGAAATTCGCGAGAACTTTCTGGAAAGAAGAACTCATTGGAATATTTAAACGTTGTCAAAGTTAATTTCATTTCTTTGCTTTGTGAGTGGTATAATGGATCAGGTAAACTTGTACTCGTTTCTATAATCCTTAAAAACACTCATGGGTTTTTTTAGGTTACAGTTTTAAAAGATAAGGGAAATGCCGCATTAGGGGCGAATAACATAGAAGATGCGATAAAATTCTACACGGAGGGTATCAATTTAGATGGCAAAAATGCTGTTTTGTATTCAAATAGATCTGCTGCCTATGCCAAAGCAAACAGATATGATTTATCTTTAAAAGATGCTGAGAAAGCCATAGAGCTGAAGCCTGATTGGGCTAAGGCTTACTCGAGAAAAGGGGCTGCGTTGGCGTATTTAGGCAAATTAGACGCTGCTATAGCTACTTACGAAAAAGGTTTGCAATTGGATCCAAACAATAGCCAATTAAAAGAAGGTCTTTCAGAAGTAAGTAATTTTTTTTATCATTTCTATCTTTTTTAACTGATGCAACATATTACTTTTTTGAAATTAATTTGAATTAAATTCTGGTAGGTAAAGGCACAAAAAACAGCAGACTTAATGGCAAAACTTAGGGCAGACCCTAGGACACGCTCATTCGTAGATGATCCGGAATATTTGGCTTTAGTAAATGCACTTATGTCTAATCCCCAGTCATTGGGGACGGCAATGCAAGATCCCCGTCTCTTAACGACATTATCAGTACTGACTGGTTTAGATATTGGCTCAGATGACATGATGGACACATCTGAGCCTCCACCACCTAAAAGACCTGAACCAAAATCAGAACCTAAAAAAGAAGCAGAGCCCGATTTACCAGAAAACATCAAATTAGCTAAAAAAGAAAAAGAACTGGGCAATGAAAGTTACAAAAAAAAAGATTTTGGTAGTGCCATTGTGCACTATAATAAAGCTATTGAGTATGATCCCAACGACATCACTTTTTATAATAATTTAGCTGCAGTTTATTTCGAACAGAAAGAGTATGAGAAGTGCATTAAAGAGTGTGAAAAGGGAATTGAAATTGGGAGGCAGAACAGAGCCGATTTTAAATTGATCGCCAAATCCTTTATGAGGATTGGCAATGCCTACAAAAAGTTGAAAAACTATCAGAATGCTAAAATTTATTATGAAAAGTCTTTATCGGAGCACAGGACACCAGAGATTAAAACACTTCTCTCTCAAGTAGAGAAAATTATAAAGGAGGAAGAGGAGAAGTCATACATTAACCCAGAGTTGGCGGAAAAAGAGAAAGAAATAGGTAAGTAAGCCAACTATCTAACTACAAAATGGAAATAGAGTAAACAACTTTTCATAAATGAATATTGTTTACTTGTTCTATAAGACTGTCACCCATCTTTTTTGATTTTTATTATATTATTACTGATACTTATACTAACTGTAAGCAACAAGTGAAGTCATAAACAAATTAAACCTAAAAAAATTCACAAACCCCTTTTGTAGTTTCTCAATCTGTTGAACATACTAACTATCCTAAGGAGACAAAACTTGATAAGCATATTCCATAACTGACCTTATATAAGAGCAAAATAGAGTTTTAAAGCAACCAATACAATTAAAATCTTGCAAAGATATTTTCATCAAACCCAGTAATTTTAATTAATTAATTAATTTTATTAGTTGTATAATTAAGAAAAAAGTTGAAATAAAACAAAAAAAACACTAAGGTCTCTTAACTTCTCTTTACTCTTATGTAAAGTATAATCTACAGAATATTTAAATTCAATATGTTTAACTTATAGAACTTTTGACAGAGTCTTAAGCTTACTAGCCTATGTTTCTTCTTTATAAGGAATATATTAATTGATATTTACTGTGTGTTATATTTATAGATGGTATTATTGAAATGATCTAATTTAATGATGAATCTCAAAGCGGCACATAGACATATTATTTTGCAGGCAATGAATTGTTCAAAAAGGGCGACTATGCGACCGCTGTTAAACACTACACAGAAGCCATCAGACGCAATCCTGACGATGCAAAATTGTACAGCAACCGTGCAGCGTGTTACACGAAACTGGCCGCGTTTGATCTTGGTTTGCGCGACTGCGAGAAATGCGTCGAGCTCGATCCAAAGTTTATCAAAGGTTGGATCCGGAAGGGTCATATTTTGCAGGGCATGCAACAGGCGAGCAAAGCTATCGCAGCGTTCCAAAAGGCCATCGAAATTGATCCTAATAACTCTGAAGCTCTTCAAGGTAAGTTTGTAGCGAAAAACTAGGTGCATTTATTTCAGCAAAAAATTCTCGCTGAATATTTTTTTACTTTTTACTTAAACTAACCAACCAAGCAGTGCTTGGCAGATTTCGTAAAGTGGTCATTTTTTTTCTAAACGATTTATTGCACACTACTAAATCACATTCTTGAAAATTCAACATCTTATTAACAATATCAATGCAAATATTTTATTTTTTATTTTTGTCTCTTAAATACTTAAGTTCAAGGCTCATTCTTTCCAGTCAACCTCCAAGAACATGAGGTGGTAGAATATTATATGTTTGCACACTATACGCCTGGCAGTTCCGACATTGTGTTGTTCTTGGTTTGTTATTTATTTATTTATATAAACCTCTGAGCCAACTTTAAACTAAGCTAACATTGATTTTTGTATGATTATTTCATTTTCTTTATAATTGTTGTGGTTTGTTGCGACGTTTCTTTCACAGCTATTATTTTTGTTTTTGATATATTTAAGGAAAGACATTTTTTTAAACCAGCAACCTGTTTTTCTCATTCAGTGACCCGCGTATCCATAAAGCGATGATGCTCTTGATGTCTGGAACCTCATCAGTGTATAATATCTCTTCGATATGAATCCTTCTGTCATCTAGATAGTGTTGTTCTTGGTTTGTTATTTATTTATTTATATAAACCTCTGAGCCAACTTTAAACTAAGCTAACATTGATTTTTGTATGATTATTTCATTTTCTTTATAATTGTTGTGGTTTGTTGCGACGTTTCTTTCACAGCTATTATTTTTGTTTTTGATATATTTAAGGAAAGACATTTTTTTAAACCAGCAACCTGTTTTTCTCATTCAGTGACCCACGTATCCATAAAGCGATGATGCTCTTGATGTCTGGAACCTCATCAGTGTATAATATCTCTTCGATATGAATCCTTCTGTCATCTAGATAGGATTGAAATAATTGCAGTGCGCCTTACCTTACTCCAAACCGATCCAGTTTCTTAATTTGAGGCTGTCGAATTCTTCAGATCGGTCAAAATTACAGTTGAGCTATTACTTCATGTACTAACACTAACTTTACATTATTAAACACCTCTAGTTTAATTAATCTTAATTACTTTAAAAAAATTACTCACAGATCTTCGTTATCTCTCAATGCCACAAAGGGTTCTTGCTTTTAACAAAATTATTAATTTGTCACTTCCTCTATCAGTCGTATGCACTTTTGGCACTTTATCCACCAGTATAGTTTAAAATTTTGGGTTAAACAAAGTTTTTATGTTGGGGTAGACATCAATTAACGGCTTTCTAGGCATAACTGCAAAGGCAGGCATGAATTTTATTTGTGCATTTGCTATTCCTGATTAGGGAAAGTTTGATGCAGGAAACAGGAAAACCCTTTTGCTAAAGAAAGCAAAATCTATTTACACTCGATTTTTGCAAAATGGTGTAATTTTATCAGTTAAACAGTTCTTGGAATCCATATTTTTCCTGGGGGTTATTTGAAATTGACCTTAGTTTTTTCCGCAGTTATTTAAATTAATTCTTGAATAATCTCCGTGGTCTTTAATTGACATTGACATTTATACAGGATTAGTTAAAAATTACAGAACGCTTAAATATCTCCAAAACTGCTAAAGCTGGACGATTAAAAAAAGTTGTAATTATCTTTGTTGGTTGTTAGTGAATATAGTTTAAAAATAGTTTTTCCTGTTAAAATATTCCATATACAACAACACTGTATTTTCCGCCGTGAATGATACCGTGGATATAATAAACTAACCCTAGATATTTGATATATTAATTAGAATATTATGCACTGAAGCAACGCTTTCTATATAATATTTATTTTTATGTATTTACTGATCTGCTTTTTTCTTCCTGTGAGCTTGCTCTATAACTGTTTTTCAACTTTTTTTTTGCAAAAAAAGTCGGTTTTAAAAACTGTATGTTCCAACTGAGATGATATTTGAAAAAAACTAGTTATTCTAAAAAATGGCTAGTCCAGTAATTAGTATTTGTCGTGGTCGTCTAGATATAATTTTCAAAATAAAAAGATAATTTTAAGAAAACAAAACTGGGAAATGGTCGTATCCTGCGTAAAATCATCTGCATGCAAAAATTCATGGGGGTGGGGAGGTGCTATTTAAAAATCAAAAGCCGTTTCCGCCCAAACCGGAAATGTAGACTTTAATAGTGTCAAAACATCGCACATTTGTTGTCCTATATTAAGCAACCAAAAGTTCAAGAAACATAAACTCGGCAAATTGGTTTTCCCATTCAATTTATGTTGTTTCGGCAGTACCGTTCCTTTACCAAATACATACATACATAACACAAAAATGGATTTTCATTAAGTAAGAGCCACCTAATTTCAATAGCTAGTCATCCAGTATGGAGAAAAGTTCCCTGAAGACTAAATGCTAGCAATTTACTGAGCAACACACTATAATTGACTCTGTTTTGCCATTATCATCATTCACTTTTAGTTTGGCAAAATGACAAAAATAGATTTGTGAACATAGATGGTCAAAATATTTGTATTTATTTATTAACGGGTCTTTTAGTACGAGATATATCAATAGAACTAATCAACTCAAATAAACCATTCAATTATTCCATTATAATCTAAATACAAAAAGGAAACAGAAGTATCAATACAAATGTAAATAAATTACTATAGACTTTATACCTATATCACATAACGTTTCAAGAGACTTGCAGAACTCTTAGAGCTGGCGTCAAAAAAATCAAAGTGATTAGAATATGAGGTAACTATTCCTGCCACACGTGTGATGGAACAATTAAGTCCAACCTTCGTACACCTCAAGGCGATAAAACATAGGAATGCGGTATTTCTAGATGAAACCAAAACAATCAATAAAGAAAGCAATATGGACCCCTCAATTTTGGTCGTTCAAATCTCTCATGAAGCACTTTAAAGTCATATCCGCCACAAAAATATATGAATATAATTTGCATAATAAGGGTTCCAGACTGTTGAGCTATATTCTAATAAAAGTCTAACTATGCATTGTGTTGTGATGGCGGCAGCGAGTTCAGACGTACCGCTAAGGTGCGGATCCTGTTTGCAGGAAATTTTGGCAAACGATATAAAAATTAATTGTAGTGGTGTGTAGAACGCACTTTTTCATAAACAATGTATCAATTTATCGCGAGATAAAGTGAAATTATTGCTAGAAACACCAAATCTCAAATGGTTCTGCGATAGCTGTAATGTTAGCACTAGTGTAATTTCTACGATGTTTATGAAACTTCAGGACGGCATCGGTCAATTAAAGACAACTGCAGACGGTGAGACACCTAACAAATTCGTAGTTATGAACCTTAATATTCAAGGGGGTATCACAAACAAAAAAGAAGCCCTCGAATCAATACTAAATAACCACGACGTCAATGTGCTGTGTATCAGAACATCATGAATCCTCAGACATTAATCTTCTTAAGCTTTTAGATTATAAGGTTCTTAGTTATTTCTCGAGAACTAGTTGCAGAGGAGGGGGAGTCTGTATCTTGGGTCGAGAAAGTGTAAATTTTTCAAAAATTCCATTTAATAACTCTGAAGAAAAAACTTTTGAAATGTGTTCAATAAAATTAGAGCTTAACAAGGAATGTATCACAATTTTCTCTGTATACCGATCTCCAAAGGGAGACTTCGAAGCATTTGTAGAGAAACTCTCAATAATGTTAGAAGCTATATACGAACCAAAAAATAAGCACAGTTTGTGCGGCGACATTAACGTCAACTTGCTTGAAAACAACAAACAAACTAAAATATTAAAAAATATACTTCTTGAGTATAATTTAGTTGCTTCTATAGAAGAGCCCACTAGAATAACTTATCATTATAGAACATGCATTGACAATATTTTCGTCGACTTTACCGAACTAAAAGGCGTGGCAGTAGACACATGTATCTCTGACAACACGTTTCAGCTCTTCATTTTTGAGAAGTTCTTTCATAATAATTGTGCAGAACGCTTTTTCAGAAAGTTTAGCAAAAATAATGTAAATTCTTTTATAGATTTGGTATCCAACACAGATTGGAATAATTTGCTCTACGATATTCAATCTGACGACTTAGATAAAAAAATCACACTTTTTACGAAAAACTGAAACAAATATTTATGTCAAGTTTTCCATTTACAAAAAAAGGAAAAGTCTCGAACAGGAAAAAAACCTATTGGTTTAATAGAGAATTAAGAGAGCTGAGTCGTGCAGTACACGAGATGCATCAAATAAACAAAAGAATAAAAAATGATCTATATAATAAAAAATACAAAGGACTTAAATCCCATTACAACAAAAAACTTAAACACGCAAAGAAAACTCACCACAATTTAAGGTTAATGAAATCTGATAACATAAGCAGAGAAAGTTGGGCAATAGTCAGCGAAAATAGCAACCATAAAAGTAAATCCTCTTCTATAACCAACATAACCGTTGGTGGTGAAACACTACAAGATGGATACAAAATCTGTGAAATTTTTAACAAATATTTTGCTGATCTTGCTAACAATAGCAAGCAAGCACTGAAGCTCGATGTTTCTCTACCCTATTACAACAGTAGAGATAACACAAGTAATTATAAAAGTATGCCGTAAGAAATCATCTGGAATCGATGAAATACCGGGCACTTTGTTAATCTCTGTTAAAGATATTATAGCTCCTATTCTATCATATTTAGTCAATTTGAGCTTCCTCCGGGGCAAGTATCCACAGGCCTTAAAAAAGTCAAAAATCGTACCTATTTTTAAAAATAAAGTCAATAAAACCAACATAGAGAACTACCGCCCCGTAGCTCTTCAATGTCAAGTGGCAAAAATTTTGGAGTCCAGGTATACTAGCCAACCGCGCCACAAGTACAGCTCTGGACTGTGCTCTGGAGCATATCTACAATAGCCTTAATAACAAAACAGCCACATTAGGTTTATTTTTTGATTTGAGCCGCGCATTCGACACTGTCGATCATAGCCTGCTCTTAAAAAAACTGGAAAATATGGGCATTAGAGGTCCAGCAAACTCATGGGTTAAATCTTACCTCTCCGAGAGAGTACAGCAGGTTGTGATCGGCGGTTCAAAATCGAGCCCTCAATATGTAGGCAGAGGTACCCCGCAAGGATCCTGCCTATCACCGCTCCTCTTTAATTGTTTTATTAACGATCTTCCTCAGGATAATATAGATGCATTATTTGTACTGTATGCAGATAAAAGCAGAGCTAATTTAAAAGGGGCCGCAGAACCAAGGGTCACGAGGGTGAATGAATTGTGTCGCGATAACGGACTACAATTAAATAAATCTAAGTCAATAGCTATGGAAATAGGCACAAAAAATACTCGCGTTGATTCCGGTATTCTTCTCCAATTAGAGGGACGTTCAATAGAAAACGTGGAGGCTACTAAGTTTCTCGGTCTGCACATTGACAACAAACTTACATGGAATCATCACATCGACAACATATTGCCCAAATTAAGCTCCTGCTCATACTTAATCCAAAATATTCGAGATACGGTATCCATTGACGTTTTAAAGCAGGTGTACTATGGGCTGTTCCAATCAGTGATAGGCTACGATATAATCTATCGGGGTCTAGCCTCTGGTGCACTCTGGGTCTTCTTAGCACAAAAACGTGCTATTCGTTACATGATGCGTGTAACTAGTAAACATTCATGTAGAGATTTATCTAAGGAACTTTAGATCATGACACTTCCATCATTATATATTTATTCCGTTTTGATTTACGTCAAAAGTAACATGATAAGATGGAATAGGAGATGTGACTTACACGAACATGACACACGGCAAAAAGATTACTTGGACGTTCCATTCTCTAGACTGCATATCGGGCAACAAAACCCAAGGTATTTTGGTTTGAAAGTATATAACAGAGCTTAAAATTTCTATAAATGCTTCAAAGAAACTGAAAGTTTATCTGTGTTTAGGTGTCTCTACTCAGTATTTTTTAAATGTATTGTTTAAACACTGTATTTTAATGTGATGTGACGTGCTTAATATACCCATATATGTGTTATATGTAGTATCGAAAAGCGAAATAAATATCTATCTATCTATCTATCTATCTATCTGCAACAGTGTACTTGTGAAGTCTGATGTTGATCGTTTTATGAAGCCGACCATACTTAGCGCTCTGGAAACTATGCCTCGATGAGAGTAACAAATAAAATGTGGAGTCTATCACTCCAAGATCACTGATGTTTGAGACCTAAGTCAAGGCAGATTTATTTATGCAATAGCTGAACACAGTTGTATTGTGTTTTGTGAAGTATAGAGTAAGGTCAGATTGAAGTTTAAGACAATTATCCTGATTGTAAATAGCGACATGACATTTTAGATCACCAACAAACTATAAGAATCTAGAATATTTAAAATAGTTTATCTTCACAACTTGAAATCTATCAGTTAGGTAGTTAGATATCACAATTAATTTTTCAAAGAAACTTCCACAGGTTACTGTAATACTTTTTACAAAACTTCTGGATTCCTTATGCGTCGGTTTTTGCTGAATCGAAATTGCTGACGTTTCGCCAATCATCCTGTGCGCTTCATCAGTTTCAGTTAAGCTCTGAAAAAGCAAACAGGATGATTGGCGAAACGTCAGCAATTTCGACTCAGCAAAAACCGACGCAGGAGGAATCCAAAAGTTTTGTAAAAAGTATCACCATTAAATTAGAATTAGCTGTTTCGGTAATACCGTTCCTTTATCAAATACATACATACAAAAAAAATATTTTTTTTCTAATTTAATTGTGTTGTGTTAAATGGATTTTCATTAAGTAAGAGCCACCTCATTTCAATAGCTAGTTATCCAGTCTGGAGATAAGTCCCCTGAAGACTAGATGCTTTCAATTTACTGAGCAATGACTATGACTATGATTGACCTCTCCACTCTATCCAAGACACGCGATAGTCAACATAACTAACCAAATTCAATTCTGTTGACCTCTTGTTAAAGGAAAAAAACCAAACTGCTCAATTTTTATTGAGCTGAAAATAGTCTTGAAATAATCAGGAACTATCTTTTCGAAAAATTTGGAAATACGGATTAGTTTTCATATGGGACCGACGTCTCCTTTAATTGCAGTTTTAAAAATAGGTTTGAAATAATTCAATTTCCAAAAATCAGGGGAGAGTGATTTAATAAAAATATTAATATACTGAAAGTATTTGGCAAGAAGTTGTCATGTTACTACCTAACTAACCTAAAAATTCATTATTTACTAGGTTATCGAGCTTGCACTATCGAAAATTCCAACTTGGATCGCGATCCAGAAAAGATCAGACAGAGGGCAATGGCAGATCCAGAGGTGCAGTCAATCCTCAGGGATCCGGCAATGCGGTTGATTCTTGAACAGATGCAGAACGATCCAAAGGCTCTGCAGGATCACCTACAAAATCCCGATATAGCGGCTAAGATTCAAAAATTGTATGAGTCGGGCCTTATAGCCATCCGCTAGAATCTTCTATTCCCTTTTAATGCTAACCATTTTTTTTTTAATTTTAACTATGGTGCAGCGGTCCGAATGCCATTTATGCCTTCTTTGTGTTCAATTTGTCAAAAATTGTTTCGTGTTATAGTTTATATCTCCATCTTTTTAGGTAAGCTTCTTTGGCATAATAAAGTACTGATAAATCGAATTGTTACTTACTTGCGTCCTCATGGTATGCTTAACCAATCAATTTATGATATTTAGGTATGAATAGTTAGGCGTAAACGTGTTTTATTTCATATAATTTTGAGTCCAAAGAAAAAATAGTTACGAAAAAACACTTTAAAATAAGCAATTAATGATGGTAGCTTTGTGAAATTAACTAAACAATACAAAAGATTTATGATTTATGGTCATTAGCTTAGAGACACCATCATAAATAACAAAGCTTATAAATTAACAGAAGGTTCAAGGTACATTTATAGTCCGTCTCAGTCTTCATCGTGTTGATTTTCGTCACGTTTTTCATAACTTGTTTGTTATACTGTTATATTCTCGTAAAACAACTTTTTGAAACGCACAGCAAAAACGATTATTCAACACTGCCACAAATGGTCAACACTCGAGAAATAAATCACAAAGAAAGTAATATACCTGGCCCATCCCTGCCTTGTCATGCAAGTATAATTTTTTTCTACTGCCGTCTGTAAACTACCTAATTAAGGTGGTTTCCCACGGCCCATGTTTTTGCAGGGCCCTACACGCCGTAGGAAGATGGTCGCCTGAGGTACGACGGATCCGCAGCCAGTCGGTAAATTCAAAGGCGCGAACCGGCGCGGCGCGTTCATGCCTGTGCAGACCTGTTGTTATTGGGGTAGAAGGACATCTTCATTGTTTTTGTGGCTCTACAACAAGTTGTTTTGGTGTTTTTTAAGCGTTAATATGGAGTGGACGAACGAAATTACTTACACATTTATTAATTTATATGAAAATGACAGCTGATTTGTTTTGAAAAGGTACTTGGGCACAAACACGCCGCGCCGTGGGAAGAATTCCGCCTGAAGCCCGTTCTGATTCACGCGCTGCCTGTTTTCGCGTCGCGGTGCGGCGCGGCCCGGCCTGTAAAATTACGGGCCCTGGGAACACACCGATCTCGCGTGCGGGAAGCGACATTTTACCACCTCAGTTTCGCGTCCCACGGATGCGAACCACTTCTTATATTTCCGCGATTTTACCGTACAGGTGTGGGCGCAATCCGCATGTTTTCGGAGATTTTACCGCACGATTTGAATTTTGACGGTCTTAGTGAATGTATTGGTAGTGTTTTGCAAAAATGTACCCAAAAACTAATGCACAGAAAAATGTTATGCAATATATCAAACAATTTAAATAATACGTGTTATAAGCTACAATTAAAATCTAGTGTACTAGTCGCTAATTAAAGTAACCTTTATAGTTTAAGTTTTCCACAAGTTTTACATACCGTTCGCATGAACTTCAGTGGTTTTTACAGTTGTTATATTAATATAATTACTATTAATTATTAACGATCAGTTGTAAAAGTTAAATAAACAACATAACGTTTTAAAATTGTGTTTTCAAGCCAAAGCCAACACGATGAGAATTGATACAGACTATAAATGTAAAAAACAAACCTGTGTAACCATTGAGACCCACGTGTGTGAAGCTTGGATATTGGCGTGTGCACCAATATTTTCACGAAAACTAAAAATTGCAAGAAATGTCATTAAACAACATAATTTGGAGAGCTAGGGGGTTTCGCTTTTGAAGGGAACTTTCAAGACCTTTCGACATGTCCCCTCCAAATTTTATTGTGTAACACCGTTTTTAAAATACATTTTTTAGTAAAAAAAAATCTATTAATTCTAAAAACCACGTCTATACCTTCGACGTCAGGTGTACACCGTTTTGTACACACCTGGTTAGTAAAAAGTATCGAGATGCTTAAATATCTCTAAAACTGGCAATGTTGAAACGATAAAATTCAAAAGCTAACCGCCATGTTGTCAGATTTACCACTTTTATGTCCTATGTATTTCTTTCAGTAATTTAGTAAGGTGCCATAATTTCAAAATTTAGTTTCTATTAATTATTGAGCTGCGGCAACACAGTTTTTTTAGTAAAAAAAAAATCCATGCTTCTTCGAACATGCAGAGTTCAAAAATGCTAACGTTGTCAGATTTTGATGTTACCTTTACATCCAAATTTCCCCTCAAAACTTTTTCTTGTAACATCATTTTTTTCAATCACTTCTCTTTACTTCTCGTGCTATTAATTTTAAAAAATGCATTTATGATATCATCGAAGTCATCTGGGAGGGTTCCATTTTTGAAGGAAGCTCTGTAAGACCCTTCGAAATATTTCCAAAAAATGTTATCGCGTAACACGTTCTTTTTCCATATATGATGCTTGAATATTTTTATATTTATATCTATGGCGAATTCTGTGGTGGAGCATTGCACGCGGCGGTTTAACCTCCGTTCGCTCCCGACCGAATCCCTTGTATTCGTCCTCAAAAGTTTGATATCGGTTTCCACTGTGTGGAGTTAGTGTTTTTAGTGTTCAGTGCATGTTTTAAAGTGATAATCGTCGTCGGCCCCGTCGTTTTTCCCTGTTCACGCCGGTATGGAGGCCGGATGGGCCCAGATGGTCCGCGGTGGAAGCGGGGGGAAGCCGATTTTTTTGGTATCGGTCAGAATCATTTTTTGCTAGCTGAGCAAATTATTGGTTATTTTTCTTCTTTGTACGTGGTGGTCTTTGACCAGAAGCGAAAATCCTCGACGGAAGTCGGCAATGGGCGAATGATCCTAGCAGTCGAGCCCAACTTTTTTTGTGAAACGCATAATTGAAATGAATTATAGTCGTGCCCAACAGCTATCTGTGAAACGCATCATTGAATTGAATTGAATCTATGGCCGATTCTGTGGTGGAGCATTGCACGCGGCGGTCTAACCTCCGTCCGCTCCTAGCAGAATCCGCTGAATTCGTTCGAAAAACCTTTGGTATCGGTCTTCAATTTGTGTGACTCTGTTTCGGCAGTGTTTGGTGTTTGTTTTAAGTGTAAAAGTTCCGCCGGCCCCGTTGTTTTAAGCGTTCACGCCGGTATGGAGGCCGGATGGGCCCGGATGGTCCGCGGTGGAAGCGGGGGGGTGTCGGTTTTTTTGGTATCGGTCAAAATTGTTTTTTGCTAGTTGAGCAAATATTGGTTATATGTCTTCTTTGTACGTGTTGGTCCATGTCCAAAAGCGAAGATCCTCGACGGAAGTCGGCAATGGGCGAATGATCCTAGCAGTCGAGCCCAACATTTTTTGTGAAACGCAAAATTGAACTTATATCTATGGCCCGTATTGCCAAAAAACGAAATCCCGCCAACAGTTGACACAGGTGACGTACAGAACAAATTACGAATGATAGATAAATTAACTGAAATGTATTGTTAGAACAAATCAACCTTAGTATTCTGTGGTTGTGTGGTTAGAACTAGGACCGTTGATTTCTTGAGCTGAAGACTGTTTCAAAGCAATTTTTATTCCCATAGCGATTAATGCTATACAATTTAATAATTATTCTTAAATGTTTTATCTTTTATTACTTTTTAAACAGTCATTTGGTTGATAGGGTAGAATGGAGAACAGGAGCAGAAGAACCCCTCAACAAACTGTTTTTCACGATGGTTTTATGTATTACACAAGCAAGAGGTGTAATGGAACAAGGTAAAAATGATTTATTATTTTATAGTAGCTCAAAAAAAGACATCCTGCATGTTTATTGTAAAAAATGTAGCATCCTTGTTTTTGATTAAAAAAAAAGTACATTAATAAATAATACATATTCAAGTAATTGTACAAATTAATGTTGTTTATGTCAAAAGATATCTCAGATGTACGAAGTACCGACAAACAAGATGTCAAGCATCGGGAAAAATTGAAGAGAGTGGAGTTTTCATGTTAACAAATGGACAACACAATCATGAAAACTTGGAGGACCAAATACAAGGCAGGAATTTTAAGAGCCGTTTGAGGGATGCATGTACAAGGGAAAAGGGAAATCTAAAGAATATATATGAGAGACTTGCGACAAAGTAATGAAATCTAAAGTATTAAAAATATTTGTAAAAATCGATAATTATACACTACCATTGAAATCATACACTTCATATAGGGATAAATAAATTTTAATTATGTTAATGTAATTTTAGTAATCGAGAAGGTGCCTTAGTAGTCCCTTTCAAGAAAGTCTATTCCTCTATGCAGAGATGGAGACAATCAACAAGACGAAAAAGTCCTAAAAACTTAGAAGATTTGGCTAGAGTTCTGGCAGCAGGTGAACAGCCTATAGCAAATGCAGTTGGGGTGTATTTTATTCAGGTTTGGTAAGGGCTGCTGGACATTCGGCACTTATTTTTGGGAATCAGCAGTTCCTTCAAAACTTTAGAGAGTCACAATATACATTCATTGATGGGACTTTCAAGGTTGTATCAAAAAGACCAGGATTTTCACAAATTTTAATAATTTTTGCAGTTTGCGTGGATCATGTAAGTTGCTCCGAAAAAAAAAAAAATAAGAATCTTAATATTTCACTCTTGATTGTGTAGGCTTTTCCCATTTTTCACATTTTTATGAAAAGGAAAACACGAGCCCTATATGATGCCGTTTTTGCCTACTTATCCAGAACATTCAACACATTCATAAATAGGACCATCTTTACAGACTATGAAGCAGCTCTTGTCACATCCTTAAGGGCCTGTTACCCAGAGGCAACATTGAAGGGATGCTTTTTCATTTTCGTCAGGTCTGTCTTAAATTTTTATTACAAAAATTGGTTTGGTATCAACCATTTTTCTTCTCGTATTAAATTACTCAGATTTAGGACACATTGTGAGACCCACTGTTTTAATTTTTTTTTGCAGGCAATGCCAAGTATTTCATAATTTTATATTTTTGATTCCTTCAGTAATTCAGAGTATGGTTTACTAAAAAAATGATGCTTTGAGTCCATCTGAGTTAAAGAAAAATCTCTAGCTTTGTATACCTTACCAGTAGTAAATGTTAATTAATAATTAAGTTATAAATAGATCAAAATGCTTTAGGTATTTGACATTTTGTGACACTATGAAAAGTCCTCAATGAATATTTTTGACATCTATTAAAAAAATGACTGGTTATTCCCAGTAGAGTGTATAAAGATAAAGGTGGTCTTTGCCAGTTTAAATAATTTTTTCAAAATGAGATCATAGCATCAATATTATAATGTACCAAATTGCTAAAGAAATTCGAAAAATATAAACTATATGGTGTTCCACAAGAAAATCAAAAATTATTGTAAATATCTGACAAACACCTGCAGCCAAAATCTACATGGCTATAGAATTGTGACGTATGACAGGAAGCGCTATGTTGTCAGATTTTCATTTTCTTTGCGTAAGCGATGTATTTTCGCGCGTTTTATGGTAAGAGGTTAGAAAAACTTCGCATGTGTTTGTTATGTTTCAATAAAATCCTACGAAAAAATGAAGAATATTAAAATCCGGCAATCCTGTTTCGCCCAGCTGTGATCTTGACAGTGATCTGTCCCCACAACAATAGCCATGTACGATTTAGACGCAAGTTCTGACAAACGGTAGGTCTGGCAGATATCACAAACTAATGCAAAATCAGTTTTATCCCTACATCTCACATGTAAGTGATTTAATCTTGCTAGAAAAGTGGCCGTAGCATAGCTTTTATGCCACAGTATATAGAATATGTCAAATGGACTGTACGCATATCCTTGTCATAAAAATACAAAATATTATTTTTACAGACTTTATTTCAAAAAGCTAAGGCACTGGGGATTGTACGTGAAATAAAAGGAAATGTGGATGGAACTAAATTATTGCGGAAATACTATGCATTAGCACTTTTACCTGCTGGGATGATTGAAGAGGCGTTGAATTCTTTGCAGGTTAGTTAATTTTTTGCGCCATAATCCGCTTTTATTTATTGCATGCATTTTATTTAGGGAAACAATGGAGGACTGGACGATACATTTAGGAGGTTTCACAATTATGTTAGGAAATGGATTCTGCGGGACACACCAGGACATTTTAGCGTATTTCGGCACCGATACAAGACCAATAATGTGATTGAGTCTTACCATAAGCAACTTAATAGCAGACTGGTTCGGTATCCAAGAATTTGGGACTTGATAGGTATTTTAATTTAATTTTATGTTTTAATCTAGTAACTGAATGGTTAACTATAGGTTAAAATGGATTAACTATAGGAAAAAGAGTTAAATAAAACACTATCTCTTTCAATTGTAGAAAATCTCATTGAGATTCAGAATATTGCAATACTTGAATTGGAACAGTTGGAACGTCAAGAACAAGTTTTTAGGATTGCAACAAAGAATAGTGTCTTTAACTCCCGTGTGAATGAAGCCTGGAACAATCTAGAGAATGGTCGCTTCACAATAGGAGATTTTCTCAGGTAAACAGTTCATTTTGGGGAGTGGTCATGGCAATGTTAAAGGACAGTATTTCTTGTATAGGCAAGCAGAACACTTTGTCGCCGATTTCGATGAATACCTAGATGTTCGGCATGAAAAAGTTTTACCTATTCCTAGTTCTGAAGCACAACCTTTACTAATCCAAAATGAAGCACCTCCACTTATTTTTTTTCGGCCTCCCAAGGTTACTCCAGTACTTCGATTAAATCTTCGTGAAATGAAACCACCTTCTTTGATTTTCTTCAAGACTCGTCCAAAACCACCTTTACATGACTTTTCCCAAAACCCATCTTCACTTGACGACCCTCTAAAGCCATCTTTACATAATTTTCCCCAAGACCCACTTTTACGTGACGATCCTCCAAAGCCATCTTTTTATCACTTTCCCAGAAGCCCAATTTCACCTGACGATCCTCCAAAGCCATCTTTATATCACTTTCCCCAAATCCCAATTTCGCCTGAAGACCCTCCAAAGCCATCTTTATATCACTTTCCCCAAAACCCACTTTTACTTGATGACCCTCCAAAGCCACCTTGACATATTTTTCTCCAAAATAAGGTGGATTTGACCTGACCATCCTCCACCCTAACCTAACTTTCCCCGAAACCCACCCAACATCATCCTCCAAAGTCACCTACAAACCCAGTTTTTAAATTTCTGAAGTTTACATGATGTTTGCGCAACTGAAGGAAGAAGAGGATAGGCTGTGTAGAGAAAACAATACTTCCCTTTTTCGGCGTCGTAAGTATATTTCTAGCTGCAATTATTTCACTAATGATAATACTTGATTGTCAACCACATCATTATACTATAATGGCACAGCAATGTCACAACGGGTGAGATTAATATTTGGACACAAGCAATACAAGGTTTGGTTTAAAATACAATTAAAATGGAACTTCTCACAATTAAAATTATAGAAACATTTTTAAGAAGACAACTATAAACACTACCCTTGAACGTTTCAACTTCCCTCATTTGAACTATGACTTGGGTTAACATTCTAGGTGCATAAACATATTTTCTGAATGCAAGTTATAGTTGGTTGCAAACAAGTTTGGATTTTCTAGATAAAAAAATATAAAGGTAATGTAAAAATACCTAGCTGAGCAAAGTTAGATATATGATGTAGCCATACTGTACATGTGTAGGATAAATTTGGAAGGCCGAAAGAACTAGGTACAAAAGTTTGAAAAACTTCTCTATTATGATATGATAAATGATAGTTATGCAACTTCTGAATCTGAGGAAACCCGAAGGAAAATAGATGTATCCCCCGCAATTAAGCAAAAACTTGCAGAAAAAGGATAGCTGCGTAGACACTATCAACACTCAAGAACTGAAGATAATTAGAAAAAACTTAGGAATGTAACAAAAGACTAACTCGCAACTGTGACAAGAGATTTGAAAGCTATTCAAAAGCTCAACTTAAAATGCCCCAGCAACACAATCCACCCATTAAAAATGACAATAAGTGGCTAGAAACGAGAAACAAGACACCTAAAAAACGCATTTAAACCCCTTCCCTTTGAACTATCATCTGAAGAAGAAAAAGAAATAACAGACTTCTTGGACGTGCCTTTTCAGATAGAACCGCGTTAAGAAATTTACTGTTAAACAATAATGAAAGAAATTAATATTAAAAAAGCATCGGGATTCTATCTAATCTCTGGCAAAATTTTTCAAGAACTCTCAGAGAAATGTTTAGAACTAATTACATTCATGTTCAACGCAATACTGCGCGAAAATCACTTTCCTAGTATCTGAAAAGTAATCCAAATCAAGATTCTTAAGACCAGGAGAAAACAAAAAATTTCATCCTAGCGGGCTCTAATCTTACTACCTATGCTCTCCAAAGTTTTTGAGGAGTTTGTTAAAAGGCTAAAAATAATAATAAATGAAAGAAAAATAATTCCTGAACAACCATTTGGACTCCAAAACAAGCACTGTAGAGCCAGTACTGGCTGGCTAACCAAATAAACAAAGACCTAAATGCCAAAAGATATTGTTCTGGCCTGCGAGTCAAATTAAAGAAGCTTTTACCACACACCCACTTCCAGCTATTAAAATCTTATTTGTTAACGAGACACTTCCTGGTGCAACAGCAAATGTATTGACCTAAATCCATACTATGTGACACAAGAAAGTGGGAAGTGTTGCCACCGAGCTAATTACAGAACTCAGTAAAGTTTAGGCTCCAGATGACATAAACAAACAAACTCTAGATTTAAGATTACGATAAATTTCTAATGGAGATGTTTTTTTTTCCCTTAAGGACATTCATATTGTTAAAAATTAAAAATTTGTTCTTTACAGTTTTTCATTTGCGGAATACATTAGAATATATTTTTTTACATTAGAAGTTCACTGAGCATAATATATATTTTAACTTTATTGGGTGTTGTTTACTTTCATAAATAAATGTAGGAATAATTTCTAAAATGCTAATGTTTTAAGTGTTTGTTTTATTTTTATCACTTGAAAAGTTTTTCACCAGGAAAGATGAACCGACGCAAAAAAAGACTTTGATGGAACCACGAGGAGTGGAGCAGTTTGCTGCTCTGCATTAGGACTCTGAGTCCAGATGTCAGATCCACAATGCTGCAGATTTTAAAGTATTTTTGTATCGCAGTAAGTAAATTTTTATGTGATAGTCTTGTGGCTGTGAAAAATGTGTCAACTTATTTGTGAATTTTTACTGATCTATAACTGAAAACAAGTCACTTTTATGATGAAGCATAAATGGTAAGTAATTTTTATTTTTAATCTGTTCTATACGTAATGAACGAGGAGGCATAGGGAAACAATTTTAGATTCTAGACACAAAAAAAAAATCAAAAATACTTTAGTAAAATGGTGCTTTTCAAAGATTTTGTCAATGTTGTTGTAAGAGCGTCCAAGGAACACCCTGTTTTTTGTTCAGGGAAGCAGTGGCCTCGGTCGTGAATGAAAAGTCATGGAATTGCCAAACACTTAAATTTTACTAATAAAAACAAATTGTTATAACGTGATATTTCAGGTCACGTGCGTCCTTACGCGGAGATGTCTGAATTACTTCTTCTTGCGGTGTGTTATGTAACACCCATTCCTACCCGATCTGCTTCAGCTGCGCGTCCATACACGGAGCTTTTCATCAATAAAGCGAATTACACGCGTAACTTTGTTTTACGTTCGAACATGCTGCCCGCGTTTAAAAGTCGACTTTTTAAAATTATTAAACATTATATTTGACATATATGTGTTTTCTATATGAAAATTAAAACTAAACATTTTTGTAAAACAATTTGTCTGGTTTTGAATTTGTCCTAATCACTGTCATTGATAGGTAAAACACAAATTTTGGTTGGAGAGCGTCTCACAATATTACCGCTAGGTAGCCTCACTGAAACCACTCTCAAAACACCGTCTGGTCCGGGAGGTAGTGCAGTCACTCTCGCCATAGGCCATCGCAAGGGAGGATGTCTTCCAATAAAATAACCGAGGAGCCAACTTGAAGATCACACGATGACTTGGACATCCATTTGGTACGTGTTTGAAGTTGACAGAAGTACTCTCTTGAGCTATGAGACCAAAAATTCTGCAACATTTGCTGAAGATGTTGAGAGTCTATTTGGATTTGCGTTCAATATGTCGTAGCAAACGAGTCCCCAATTAAAAAATGGGCTGGCGTCAGGGGTGTCAAATCATCGATGTCACGTGAGAAAGGAGTGAGGGGGCTGGATTTGAGGCAACCCTATATTTGCACGAGCAGAGCATTCAATGCATGGAACGAAAAAATTGCATTTCCTATTACACATTTTTTGCCGGTATGACATGCCACAAGATTTGATCTTTTGCGAGAAGGGATGTCACCTTATTTTGATGCCGTTTGTTTTTTGACAAGTCATATAGCTTCAAAAAATGATTATTAGCGCCTACAAAGTTTACATTATGCGAATATATGTCTGTAGGACGGCCACATCTTGAGATAAATGGTTTGACTGCGTTCAGAAAACTTTCTGTAGCTACGTCTTTGACTAATTCAATATGTACCGCTTGTACAGCAAAACCTACAAACACACAGATATTAGGTTTCACCGTTCGAGCCTTACGAAGTGTACTTACCTTTAAAAATACGGGTCCTGCGTAATCAATTCCGCATTTCGAAAAAACCCTTGTCGGTGTAACACGCGAGTGTGGTAAATGACCCATTAAATGCTCAAAAATTTTCAAAAAAACAGCGTACGCAAGATCGCACAACCCTTTTTATCTCATTTTTTCCGTTTACATGCCAATACTTTAAACGCACTACAGATAATAAATTTTGAGTTCCCGTGTGAAAATTTTTTAAATATTCATGGGACAGTAAGAGATCAGTTAATTTGTTTTTATATGGGAGGATCACTGGATATTTTTTATCTGAATTATGCTGTGAATTTAATAAACGTCCGCCAACTCTAATTAAATTATTTGAGTCGAGGAAAGGATTTAAATTTCCCAGTTTGCTATTTTTGTGTACAACCTTTTCTTGTTTAAATTCAAATATTTCCGTGTTAAAATCTTGCAATTTCGCTAGTCTCAATAAAACCATTAAAGATTTTTTCAATTCGTTCACTGTTAAATTTTTAGAAATGTCGGCAATTTTTCGCAACGCTCACTAAGATGTTTTGGTGTGTTTATCTTTCTTCCATGTCTTGATGTCTCAGTTTTTGTTACAGTTCTGTCTTTATCATTTAAACTTCCTGACTCTATTCCATCATTATCATCTTCTGATTCATTTATTCTACCTACTTCATTTTCGTCTGTTTCTGTCTCTTTATTGTAATTTTCTTCATCTCTTATTATTATTTTCTTCATTTTTTGTCTTTGACTTCTTCTATTAACTGATTGTAATTTGTCTGATTTTCAGCAAATGTAACGTCTCTTGAATATATAATCTCTTTCTTCTCAAAATCTCAAAGCCTGTATTCATTTAAACCATATCCAGCCATAATACACAATTTTGCACGTTTCTTTAATTTATTTGCTTTTGGTAAAACAACTGACCATGTCTTACTCCCGAAAACTCTTAATTTTGATAAATTGTTATTTTGATACCATCTTGTCGAGGGAGGAACACCACTATTTGCTTTTGTAAATTTGTTTCAGCAAATTTAGTTCTTACTTTGTCTAACAAAGTTCGGTTCATACGCGGTTAGAATACTGTTTGAAATAATTTGAAGAAAATTCACCACCATTATGACATCTATTTTTTTATGTTTTTTGACCCTGTTGTATTTTTATTAGCTCAATAAAATCAATAACGTTTTGAGCAGCCTCATCTTTAGATTTTAACAATTTGACTACCAAAAAATGTGAATAGTCATCAAGTAAAACCTGAAAGTACCTATGACCTTCTAAAGATGGAGTTGCCACTGGCCTTGCAATGTCTGTATGAATAAGTTGACCAATCCGAGTAGTTTTTCTAGTACATTGATAAAAAGTTTTTCTAGTACTTTTACCTTCCACACAATTACTACAAATTTCATCACTATAAGGTAAACTTAACTGTTTTAGACAATTTAAATGTCCTAGTCTCTTATGACAAATATTTCCTGCATTATCTTGTATTACTTTATAACAATTTTCAGTTTTTAAATTTATAACAATCAAAAATAAATTATTAAAACTTTCACAATAAAATGTAACATTGTTATGTATTATTTTTGCATCTTTTCTACCTGTTTTATCAGTTTCAAATATTATTTTAAAACAGTAGCTCCAGAGTCCAAAATAAAACTGTTTATGTTGTCATTCAAGCTCACACTAATGCAATAAATGCGACTTGTTTATCACTTTCCTTAACTGTCTGCTCACTTGCATTCACACTATACCTACGATTACCTCGACGTGAACATCTGTAATTTGTAGCAAATCTACCTCTATCTCTATGCCTATTCTGTAAACACTCAAAAAATTTGTGACCTTGTTTGCCACATTTATAACACACATATTGGCTTGCTTTGAATGTAACTTCATTATCATTTCTACTATTATTTCCATTTTTTTATTTCATTTTTAATTCTTCGTCCAACAATCTCGATTTGACAAAATCCATTGTTACATCTGTGTTTAATGTTTCAATCGCCCGCCGTTATTACAGGATCACAGTCCTCATTAAGAGACAAAAGTAATTGGCACACCTTATCCTATTCTTCGGTTTTTCAATTTCAAAAAATGATCCTCTAATTTTTCTTTCCTTTTACATTTTTTTGCTAGCAACTTCTTCTTTAAAGTCAACTTCGAAAATACACTTTTCCTCTGAAATACATCTTCTAATGCTTTTAACATATGCTTCGCTGTAGTTGAATCTTTAATTATATCAAGCTGTTTGCCTTTGCATCCCTTATTTTAAAATCTGTTTTCTCTTTTTCTGCAGAAAAATTTGATACTTTCTGCAATGTATATTCAATCTGGTTCTCCTCCAGGAATGCTTTAACTCTAAACCTCCATTATTATAATTCTGTGCATTTAATTGTGGAAATACCACCGACGACGTATTCATTTTGCCCGTACTAGTTTATTACACGTGTTCAAAAAAAACTTTTTCGAATTTTCTCTATCTACCTTTCGCCAGCCAACGTCTTGCGTGGTTTTGGGCCCATAACCTTTTGTGAATTTACGAACACAGGGAGGTATTAAACTAAAATAACGTTATCAATAATGAGTACACTGATTTAAATTAACATTCTCCGCAAAATCCAAATATCAGACATTTTTCTCAGAAAAATTCGCAAATTGGAAGTAACAGTTCTCAAAATCGAAAATTTGTAGGTATCATTTAATTAATGAATGTAGGAAAAGACAGTACAATAATAATCGGAGAAAACACAGTACGGAGCAACAATCTTCTAATCAACAAACTAATAAGAATTCAAAAAACAATAATCATTTAAATTAGCAGGGCCCTCGACAATCAGCGACAGTGTCGAGACATGCCCATCTTTTAAAAGTCGCCTATCAATAATCAATTCAGCTGTCACTACTCATGTTAAAGTTCCAATTATCGGTCTTCTAGGAAATCCAAACTCTTTTTTATTAGATACTGGAGCAGATATTTCGCTCGTAAAGTTAGGTAAATTACGGGACGATATACCATGCCATGAAGATAAACCAATTACTTTAAAACGTATGAATAATACCGCGAATCGGCAAAAAACTCTCGCTTATATTTACCTCTCTTTAAATTTAAATAATAAATTAATTGAACATTGTTTCCATGTCCTTCCAGACTCATGTCCCATTCCCTCGGTCTTATCGGAATCGATTTTATAAAAAAAAAAAATGCGAAATCAACTATAACACTAATAAACTTCAAATAAATAATTCAGAATATATTTGCCTAAGTCACATCGAAAATCAAATTTCCTTAAACATTTCAAATTCAATTCCCAAATCGTTAATTAAAGACTCCGAAGTTCTTCTCAATCCTAGGTGTTCCGGGTCCCAGAAAACTCTCAGAACGACTATCTCAAATTAGTGATGAAATCAACACCTCCTATTAATACAAAACCCTATAGATATCCTGAAATACATAAAGAAGAAACAAACAAATAGACCAAATTATAGAACCTTCCACTTCTCCCTGGAACTTTCTCGTTTGGATTTTCCCTAAAAAAAAAACGATTCTTCCGGAAACAAAATATGGAGAATAGTAATAGATTACAGGCGACTCTATGAAATTATCATCTGTGATTCTTTTGCTCTTTCGAATATTACAGATATTTTAGACCAATTGGGCCATTGAAAATACTTCTCAATTATATATTTAACATCAGGGTTCCATCAAATCAAGATATCTCCGAAAGACGCTGACAAAACAGCTTTTTCAACACCGAGAGGTCACTCTCGAAAATCATAATAAACGACGAGTGTTTCAGAGATTATCTGGCTATAATGTCAAGATCCAACCTCATAAATGCGAATTCTTGCGAAAGGAAGTCATATATTTAGGTCATATCACTGACGATGATGTCAAAGCCGATCCCAAAAAAGTCGAGCCGTGCCCAAATACCCTATTCCTAAATCTCCTAAAGATATAAAATCTTTCTTGGCTCATACGCTAGTCGTATCCTCAATTGAGCCGAATCAAACTATAATACTGTTGAACGAGAGTTATTGGCTATCATCTGGAGTGTAAAGCACTTTCGCATGTCACAGACGCTCTTAGCAGAATCCCTCCAGACGACAATTTCGAATCAAATCAAGTTAATCACCTTCAAACTATATGAATGTCAAAATCTTATTACTCAACTTAAGGTGCCTGCGGCAAACAAGACCTGGCTGGCTAATAAGGCCCACCAGCCCAAACTTTAAGTTACGTTGTTTGTACTAATTTATATCTGTCGGTGGAATTTAATCAGCAGTGAAATCAAACCCGAAGTTCTGATTAAGAACTTTAATGAAAAGAAATCACGATTCACAGAATACTATTAACAAAAATGGATAAACGGGAAGAGAATCAAAAGGTACTAAGTGCAACTTGCGTTGTTGTACTTCGCGGCGGTATTTTGTCTACGCGATGTAGATCCCGACTCTGGCGAATTTTCCGGCGGGGCGCGAACAAAGGCGGTTGCCATGGTTACGGACGGACAGTTGGCTCGCGCGGCATAATTAGCGCATTCACTAGATCGAGAGTCAGCAAAACTTTTCTCTAACACTTCCCCTCGAGACAAACGGGACGTCTGTTTAACGGTATGAGCACCAACCGCACTGGATTGTTCCATCACTACTCGTTTCAGTCCTAACAGTTCAACTAGTAGTTATGTTTTTTGCGTGTCAAGCCCTTGGTGAGGATATCTGCTAACATTTCACATGTACTAATATGAGAAATTGAAAATAAACGTCTTTCCAAAGTTTCACGCACGAAATGATGTCTGATATCGATGTGTTTGCTTCTGGCGTGGAAAGTTGGATTCTCCGCCAACTTTAAAGCACTCATGTTGTCGTTGAATAATTTTATGTTAGCTAAGTCTGTAAAATCTAGCTCCAGGATAAAATCTTTCCAGTAGATAGCTTCTTTCGCGGCCTCGGTGAGTCCCATGTATTCAGCTTCGGTAGAAGATGAAGCTACAGTTCGTTGCTTCTTCGATTTCCAAGAAATTGGACCAACAGATAAAATGAAAGAGTATCCAGTATAAGATTTTCGGTCATCGGGACAATTACAACAATCGGCTTCAACGTAACCTCTAATACATTTGTTTTCGGGTTTAAAAGTGATTCCTAAGTCCATTGATCCTTTGAGATAACGAAATATCCGCTTTGCAGCTGTCCAATGTATATTTCTAAAGCAGTTGTTAAACTGTGCAAGATAACTAACGGTAAAACTAATGTCTGGACGCGTCGACATTGCCAAATAAGTTAAAGCACCAATTAGTTTACGATAGGGCAACGCTTCCTCTTCGTTAGTTGGTTCTTCAGTAGGTATAGATAACTTCACATTTGGATCCATGGGAGTAGACACTGTGTTCGCATTGGTCATGCCAAAACGATTAAGAATTTCAGTTATATAACCTTTCTGATGTAAAGATATTTTCCGATCCTGGCGAACAAATTCTATTCCCAAGCACTTGTTGACATTTCCTAGTTCTCGAAGTTCGACTTCCTGAGCGAGTTTTCGCTTTAATTTCGAAAGAGCGTGTGTGTTTTTCGATGCGATGAGTATATCGTCAACATACACTACAAATAAAGTAAGGTCTTCCCCTCCATTCAAGCGGTACAAACACGGATCTGCTTTGGTTGGAGTAGCTCCACATTTTCGTAATATCTTATCAAGTTTATTATACCAAGCTCTACCAGCTTGTCGTAAACCGTATAAAGATTTGCGTAGAAGACAAACTTTATCACCATTATGAAGTTCGGACAACATATCATGAGCTTTTTGTCTAATGTCACGTGTACTAGTCTCGATAATAATCTCTAGAATTCTCGGAAAATGTTTCGGAATTTCCATATAGATGGTCTCGTTCAATTCACCATTGAGATAAGCGCATTCAACATGAAGTTGCTGAGTTTTCATACTATAATGAGCAGATAAAGCTACAACCAATCGTACTGTATTTAGGCGAGCTACTGGAGCGAAAGTTTGATTAAAATGAATGGCAGGACGTTGGCTAAATCCTTGTGCTACCAGTCGTGACTTTCTTCTTTCCAATAAACCATTAGCTTTGAATTTGTTTCGAAGGACAATTCTGCTTCCAACAACTTCTTCTTTTTGTGGACGTTGAACTAACGTGAAAGTGTTGTTCTTGATAACTGATCTGATTTCATCAGCCATAGCTCTAAACCATTCGCTTTAATCGGTACCATTTAATGCCTGTTTCATGGGTATTTCCGATAAAAATGCATTTTCAACATCTTGAACCATATTTGCATATTGAAGATTGTAGATTTTTGGGGACCTTCCTCTGGAACCTGTTCGCATAATTCGCGGACGACCACGTGCTCGCCGGTTTATGTTCCAAGTCGTCTCCATCTTGAAAATTATCCACGGTTTCATTTAAATCGAAATTTAAGCTGTTGTCACTTTGTGGACTCAATTGAATGTCAAAGGTTTGGATTTCTTGATCTCCATGTTCGATGTCTGAATTTGACATTTCTTGTGGAAAAAAGTCATATTCGCAGTTTTCTTCGCGACTTCAAAAGATCGTCGAATTCTTTGGATACATACTCAGAACCATTATCTGATTGCAACCAATTAATTTTAAGGTCGTGCATATTTTCTGCTAAAGCGATAAATTCTTTGGTTTTATCTAAAACTTCGCTTTTTGACTTGATAAAGTATGCCGTGCAATATTTAGAAAAATGATCAATAAAGTCGACGTAGTATTTTGATTTTCCAAGAGATTCTACCCTCATCGGACGACAGGCATCCGTATGAACAATTTCGAGTCGTCGCGAAAAGGAGCTCTAGTCATTTTTGATTTGTAACAAGTTAAACCATTCATTGTGTTTTGCGTTTACATTCATGCATATTTCTAAAATTTAGATAACCTAATCTACGATGCCATGTCATAGCGTTTGTAGAAAATTTTTGAGAGACTGCAGGGTTCGCTAGTTCACCATTTTCTTCGCGAGCAAAATCTAAATCGCCTACACGATCAGCAATTAAATGAATATTGTCCCTTTCATCAAGAATTAAAGCACATTCCTTTTTGAATAAGACTTGAAAATTGTTTTTGGTAATTTTGGCTACAGATAATAAGTTCGTGCGTAAATCTGGTACATACAATGCGTTATGTAGATTTATCAACCTACATTCACCATGAATATCTGCTTTGAACTTGGCGGTTCCTTTAGCAGTTATTTCCGTCGACATATTATTAGCTAAGTTTAGTTTTTCGCGTACAGAGTCTTTAATTTCCGCAAAATCTTGTAAATCTTTAACTAAATGTGATGTCGCGCCGCTATCTAAACACCATTTTGAGCCGTAATTCGCACTTTCTGACGTTGCGATTTTAAAAGCTTCTTCTGCCATAGAATTTGAGGTTTCAGAATTTTCTGTGTGGCAATTCGCACTAGATTGTAATTGTTTACCTTTGTTTTGACAATCTGCAGCTTGGTGACCTACCTTCCTGCATCGATGGCACTGATATTTGAATTTTTCGGTCGAATTCTGGGTGTTGCCTGAATTAACACTATCAGTCTTTCCACCACTTTTTCAACGCCACTTGTTTTGCTTGTATTTTTTATTCACGAACATTGCGTCCTGACCACTCGCGTTCCGTTGATCTTTGTTTCGAGCGTCGGACTCTTCAATGATTTTCACACGTAGCGTTTCTGGAGTCGGTAACTTGTCTCGCGATTCAATAGCACAACGAAAATTTTCGAAACTTGACGGTAAACTGTATAGCAGCATGATAGCAAGCAAATCGGGATTGATGGGAATGTCCATTTCTTCCAGCTTGTCAACAGCGTCGAAAAATTTGTTCAAATGTTCCTGAACGTCTCCTTCTTCGCCCATGCGTTGCAATGTTAACTGCTTCAATAAAGTTGCCTTTCTTGCGGCACCTTTGGATTGGTAAATACCTTCCAGCTTGAGCCATACTTCGCTTGAAGTTTTGCAGTTCTTGATATTTTTAAGCTCTGACGGGCTTATGGATAATACAATATCTGATTTGGCTTTGCTGTCGTTTTTATCCCAGCTTTCGACTTTCTTTTTAGATTCTTCGTTGGCGGATTTCAGCTCCGGCTTCTGGATCTCTCCGTTAACGTATTCCCATGCAACATTTTTGACCAATAAGGCTTGCATCTGTATTTTCCATGTGTCGTGGTTGTCTTTACTTAAGGTTTCGATCTGCGAAACATTCGTGAAACTCATTTTGTAAAGATTCCGGCCACCAAACTTCCTTCAATCACAGATTTAGCAAAATATTGTGTAAGTTCTAGAAGCACTCGACTTTAATTTCTTTTTGTCGCGTCGCGAACCGTTAATAGCCTGGGAGGCGATACCCTGGGCCCGTAACCTGTCGGCGGAGTTTAATCAGCAGTGAAATCAAACCCGAAAGCACTTTCGCATGTCACAGACGCTCTTAGCAGAATCCCTCCAGACGACAATTTCGAATCAAATCAAGTTAATCACCTTCAAACTATATGAATGTCAAAATCTTATTACTCAACTTAAGGTGCCTGCGGCAAACAAAACCTGGCTGGCTAATAAGGCCCACCAGCCCAAACTTTAAGTTACGTTGTTTGTACTAATTTATATCTGTCGGTGGAATTTAATCAGCAGTGAAATCAAACCCGAAGTTCTGATTAAGAACTTTAATGAAAAGAAATCACGATTCACAGAATACTATTAACGAAAATGGATAAACGGGAAGAGAATCAAAAGGTACTAAGTGCAACTTGCGTTGTTGTACTTCGCGGCGGTATTTTGTCTACGCGATGTAGATCCCGACTCTGGCGAATTTTCCGGCGGGGCGCGAACAAAGGCGGTTGCCATGGTTACGGACGGACAGTTGGCTCCCGCGGTATAATTAGCGCATTCACTAGATCGAGAGTCAGCAAAACTTTTCTCTAACAAATTCCACATCCCAAAGAAATACCGCAAAATTTATACGTCTGTAAAAAAGTCAGTTGTAGTGTGAACGACGCCCGGCATCGACAGGTTATTAAAATTCTCCTCGAATTGAACCTGAATATTTTCTTTTTTAGAAAAATAACATCTTTCCCTAAATAGTGCCATCAGTTCTACGTTGTTTGGGTTATATTTTCCTGTATAAACGATATTAAAAAGGTAAGAGATTTTTTTCTTTTTTTTTTATGGTTAAGAAGAGTTTCGGCTAATAAGGCCCACTGATACTTTTAGTTTTCCCTGAACGGTGCCACCAAAATTGAAAAGGGGACGTCTTGGACTACATAACATTTTCATGCTGCCATTAGCGCGGCATTTGTCCCAAAGAGAAGCTGCTCAAAGATATGGAATACCCAGAAACCATCTAAGATCTGGCGTTCTAAATAAAAAAAAATAGGACGATCCAGTGTATTAACTGCCGAACAAATGAACCAAGCCTGTGCCCAAAAATTAAATAAATTTACAGTGGATGATCACTTTAATAAATTAGCTAATGTTTTTAATGAAATAAATTTGCACCAAAATCAACAGAACGTTTTCAATATGGGCTAAAAGGAATGCCGAATAATTATTCATCATCAACAGCTTGTTATTGATCAAAAAGGTGCCAGACGTGTTCACTTAGTTGCACCTGAGCCCGCAGAAAATGTGACTATTACTGGATGCTGTAATGCGTTGAATGTTGTTGTATTCCACCTATGGTCATATTTAAGGGAAAGCGATTAAAGCCTGAATGGGAAGAAAACCTACCACTAGGTGCACTAGTTAAAATGGCCAAAAAGGGTAGCATGACCAATGATCTTTTTATTGATTTTCTAAGGCACCTATATCGTTCCAGACACCATCTTGCTGGTTTCTGATGAAGCCGCTAGTCACCTGGATATTTCCATAACCGAGGTTGCAGACGAATTGAATATAAGACTGTTCTGCGAGCCATCTAACACCACTCTTGAACTGCAGCCTTTAGATAAAGCGGTTTATAGCTCCCTCGAATATTACTGGGTCCAAGAAGTTCTCAGGTTTTGGGAGGCACATCCAGATCATCGATTGAACAAATCTCGTTTTGGCAAAATTCTGTCTAAAGGTTGGCATGCATGACCCCAGAGAACATCTTAAGCGGTTTTCGAGCGACCGGCTTGTATCCAGTTGATCCTACTGTAATTTCTGAATCAGCTTTTGCCCCATCACTAGCAACTGAATGACCTTACGCTGAGGAATATGATGGAAACAACGTTAATGGTAATAATGTTAACAACGATAATATTATTGATATTAATATACAATCCAGCGATGATTGAGACGACTCTGAAGATGACATTCCACTTAGTATGTTAAAAAATATCCAAGGAAAAGTCTCTAATAAACTCCAAAAAGATGAAAAGCATAAAACACCTATCAAGACTGATAATACGATCTCAGATAAGACACGGACACAAGAAGAAAGTGAGGATCTTAATAGGTCTTTTAAGAAACTTCTTCCTACACCGGAACTGTACAAATTGAAAGAGTTTAAAAAGAAAATCCCTAAATTATAAGGCACAGCTGGTAACCAAAGATATGTTTTTTTCAAGTTCTAAATCCAGACCTACAATATAAAAAAAAAAGAAAAACGATTCGTAGCGTCATCATCATCGAGGGTGTCGTTAACAAAGAGCACGAAAAATGATGTCGAAGAAAACGAGTCTTGGTATTGCTTTAAGTGTAACAAATCAGAACAATTAGATGTGCGAGGCTGTCCGTCTTGTGGCACTTGGTTTCAAGAATGACGACAAGGACGACTATATCTGCATACGTTGTGATTAGATTGAGTTTTTTCATGTTTTTCATGTTGCTTCATTTAGTGCGCAAAAATATGTTTTATGTAAACTTGGCATTTTAGGATGTGTACTAAATGTACATTAACTATTTTAGCGTTGTTTTAGGTGGGCCTTTATAACCGACTCCAATTTTTTGTGGACTTTATTAACCGAATTTTCGGAAAAAAAAGCCCAATGACAGTTTAATTTAAAGTGTGTTAAATGCCTTTAAGACTGAACGTGTACCTGTGTAGCTTCATTTATGAGAGTCTGAATTAAGATAATATTTGTATTTCGTTATTTGTTTTTGTCTGTGTTTGCCAAATAAAGCAATTTTTTATTAACTGGGTCTTATTTGCTGCAAGTACCTTATTCAGAGTTTCTGAACAAATTAAAAATGTCTGTCATAACCTGTCAAAATTTCACAGAATCCAGCGAAGGCCTTCTTTGTTCTACGAACGATGTAATATTATTTGTTCCATTAAATCCCAAACATGCAAACATCCGTTTTATTAGGGATATTTTAGGAAAATATAATTACCTCGAATTACTTAAAACATTCGATGCTAAGCTAAAAGACGTGAAATTAATTAAAGAAAAAACAAGAAAGTTCATATACATCTTTAATAAAACATTATTGGGAATCCGCAGATTACGAAACTATTTATCACCTATTATTTAAAATTCAAAAATTTCTTGTCGAAAACAGAATAACGAATATTAGTATTCCAATTATCGGAACTAATTTTGATAAATTTCAAATACCCAAAATTCGAACATTGCTTAGGTTTGTTTTTAGGAATTCAGATATTAATATCAACCTACATCATAAAATACTAGAAAAACCGGACGAAAATCAAATAAAAGATACTCTCATGCAAAACCATTCATTCTAACTCTACTTCTGGTCATTTGGGTTTCCACAGAACTTATAAGAGAATTAAGCAACATTTCAAATGGCCGAATATGAAAGTTGATATAAAAAACTTTATTAAAACTGCGAATCTTGCCAAAAAATAAACTCGTTAGGAAAAAGAATAAAAAATCAATAGAAATCACAACAACAAGCTCTAACCCTTTCGAAAAAGTATTTATCGACATTGTAGGACTATTACCCCTTATAGAAAAAGGTAATAAGTAAGGTAGTAAGTAAGGTCAAAATACCTTACAAGACGACCTTACAAATTTTCACGTGCGTTCTCAGTCCCAAATCACGAAGCTCAAACTATCGCGAGACGACTCGAAAATTTTATATGTACATTTGGTATACCACAGTGTATTGTTTCAGATCAAGGTGAAGACTTGACATCAAATCTTTTGAAGGAAGTCTCAAAACTTTTTAAAATCAAACAAATTAATTGTACACGTTATCACCCTCAAGAGAGTCATGCTATTTTACTATATTTATCATATTAATAATGACAAATTTGATTGGGACGATTGGATAGAATTTGCTATGTTTAGTACAGTACACACATGGACGAAATTTATTCCGTTCGAGTTACTATTCAGATATACCTTCCAGTATAAAATAGCAAGAAACAACCTTATTGAATCTAAAGAAAACAACAAGAAATATTACGACAAAAATTTAAACGACGAACACTTTAAAAACGGTGACAAAGTTTACCTTCTGAATGAACAAACAAAGTTATACAACACAAAATTATACCGGACAGTAGATATACTACCTGCGTTCATCAGCAATTTCGGCCGTTTTTACATGTAAATTCCCATAAGAAAATTTAAGGTTCATATTAGCGAAAATTGGTCCGGTCAAGGTCATTCGGTCCCCATCTCCTATCTTGGCACCAACCTACCTACACTCACCCCCCCAACCCTCTCCCCCTCCCACCACTAAAAACACTATATACTTCAATTTAATTTGATTATTTTTGCAAAGTAAAAACGCGGATTATTGTCAAACGGACAAACCGTGTTTTTTTTTTTAAACAAACAAGAAACAAAAATATGTATATGTCGCGTTGCCTATAAAACACATTTTTTAAACAAAACTTTCAGTAAGTGACGTAAGTAAAGTCACATTTCTATTCCCTGTCATTTAAGAGATATTAAAAAACACTATATACTTCAATTTAATTCGATTATTATGCAACGTAAAAAAGTGGATTATTATATTATAAAAACAGGTAGGAACTGACCAAAAAAAGTGTTATTCACAAATCACTGAGAAAATTAACGAAAACTGAAACCCACAAAAACAAAACAAAAAAAGGCTCGCACTGTATTAGGGTAAATTAAAATCATAAAACACGTACACAAGGCTAGAAGTAAATAGAATTAAATATGACCCAGTGGCAGATTATTTACGAGTTAGTTTATAAAATTAAAAAGAAAAGCAACAGGAATCAGGTTAAAACAAACTATTTATTAACACATTAAACATCCTTTATTGGCAGTGGAAAAAAATAATAAAAGTAATTCTACTGCAGGTAATAAGCGAAAAATATTAAGGGCTTCCGGTCATTTTTATTTTAAATATGCCCAAAATATAATGAAAAATCAAAATATTTCATGCATTTTTTAAATAAAAACTTAACGAGGCTGCTAGACGTGAACTGAGCCCTTAAGCGCACCTAATTCGATTTTTAGGAAAAAAACGAAATTTCAAAGCAAAACCGATAAAACACATTTATAATCAAGCGGAGACAGTTTCTTCTTCCATAATCGAATAGTGTCCCCACGGTAACGTTTCTACTGACGACTTTGATATGCGACGTTTATCATCGTAAGGACTTAACCCGATCTTCTTTTGGGATACTGTGTGCAGTGAAATTTTGCAAACAATCGACGAAATCTTCAAAAGTTATCTTAGTTTTGATGAAGGATTTTTTAACTCCTTTGATCCTCTTCGTTACACCCAAGTTTTTAAATTCACGTTCAAATGCTTCTCGATCTGTTTCTGCAGCCATCAATTCTTGTTTTGCGGACTCCTCTTCCTCCGGTGTCTTATATAGCTTTGTGGCGTACATTTTAGGTCTAAGTCCGACAAAATGAGACATAATTCGCCCATTATTCTCATCATACCCAGAACCTTTTTATTGACTGTGGGTATACCGTACGGATTATCCTCTGCATAGTCTGATGTATCAAAATACCGGAAACAATCCTTTTTTAAAATCTCGTACGGGTGTATGTATAATATCTCGTATACAAGAGAATCCGTGTCGGTATATAAAACTCGGGAATTGGAAAATCTTTCTTGAATGTAGTGGTAGTGAAAGTCATAAATTGTTGTCTTGGCTATCTCCATAATTGACATCCCAACGTAGATAGGTTTGTTAAAATATATTTCAAATTTTTTTAATTCAATAAGAACGAGATTTTTACTAATTATAGTTGCACTTTTAAATTCGGGTCGGGCAATCAGAGCTTCCGCACCGTAGCGACCTTCCCAGTTTTTCACAAGCTTAACGTTGGAATGGTTCCGTATGTTTTCCATTGTTTTTCCAAACACAGCATTGATCATCAATTTAAACAAGTTCTTTTCAAACTCGTTTTTGGCAGCTTGACGTAGTGCAATGTTTAGGTCGATATAGGCTTTTAACCAAGGCGACTGACTGAACGAGACGGCTCGATGTACCTTTCTTAACTTAGCTCCCAGTTGTAGCGCCTGTTTCAGATTACGATAGTGAATGACACACTCCTGCTTGTCGTATAAGGTGGTCAGTAATTTTTGATTTTCGGATCCTGGAGGGCAGCGATGTTCGGGACATGGAGGTAAATCTGCAAATTTGTCGTGCAACTCCTTGGGTATTTCCAAATCTACCTCCAAGATGTAGCCGACGTCCGACTCGTTGGATATATTTAAAATGTCAAGATTTTCGATTTGCTGTTCATCCAACCAATTAAAACCTCCGTACGGTAGGTATTGAGACATTGCCCACCCGTATTGGTTATTGACGTCGAAATACATCAAGTATATCGCATATCGTTTGGAGCACTGACTAAGGCCTCCTCGCATTCCTTTCTCGATAAACAAAATCATGTCGACGTCAGTGAGTAGATCGAGTTTTTGCTTCAATTTATACAACATATAGCTCTACGCGTATCCCGGCAGTGTGTACGCATGTGCAGGATCAAGTCCATAGGTCTTATGTGGCGTTTCCCGAAACCTCTCAAAAACGTTTGCCAAGAGCAGGATGTCCGTCTTCATATAAAGTTCAGAATAATCCTGCAAATTTCGACATCCAAGCTTCTCCCAGACTTCCTGAGCACGTTTGTAATCTTTTTTGGTCAACGGTTTGTCATCCAATATGTTATAAAATGCCGAAATAGGAGGCAAAACAGTTTCTTTCAACGTATTCCATCCATTCATATAATCGTAGGGGAAAAACGCCTTTTTGTTTCAATATATTGACTTGTTCCTCCGACAATTCACTAAATTCGAGCTCCAGTGTTGGATATTCCGTTAAATTAACCGCCAGCTTATCCAGACCACTCGACATAAATCGAAAACTGTCGATGAATCGGAATTTCACCAGGTTGTCATTTAGGTGCCACGTAAAGGAAATATACTTTTCCTTGTTTACAGGTAGCAAGTCGATCGACCCATCACATTTGGCTAGAGCTTTTATTATTATATTTCCGTCATACGAAGAAAGATTATGAAATACTACGGGAACGGTGTGGCCATCCCTAAATTCGAGATTACAATTTTCGTGTGCGGGTCCCCTGTATTTCCCAGTCAGGTGACAATGGTCTCGAACTTTTTTGTCGTCTTTTTCAAACGCCTTCTCGCATATGTGACACAATTTAGACTTGTAAAATTTCATTTTTTGTCCAGCTGTTAGTTCATCCATTGATATATCACACAAGAATACTGTCTCAATGTTCTCAGCTAATTGCTCCATCTCATTGCAGAACCATTCCGCACAATCCTCTCCCGTGTATGACCGATAATATGAAAGGGAGTCGTCATATGAACATTTAAAATAATAGTCCAGAGAGTACGGAACATGGCGCTGATACTTCTCGGTGTCGGACGCTGATTTATCACATTCGGGAACCAAAAAACATTCCGTGTCGGCATAAACAATAAAAGGAACCTTCTCTTTGTACTTAAAGTCCTTGAATTGCACAAAATTCTTGCCTTCTTTGGGAACCCTCGGAATTTCCAAATTTTTGTTTCTCTTCTCACAATCATTGGCGTGCTTCGCTAGCTTGTCCTCGGAATGAAAATAATGCAAGCAACGCTCACAAAAATATTTTCTATAATGATCTTTCGAAAGTTGGGATGATAAAAGCCGAGACATACTCGGACCATTTGAGCTACCAGACGTTGTTTTTCTCCCACCGTTTTCGTAGTCCGCATTTCCTTTTGGAATCTTCTTATCGCTTGAGTACATTCTTTCATACCCTGAGCGACACCATCATTTTTTTAGGAGAAGCCAGTAAAAGAGCCAACAAAGCTCTAATGGCTCCAATAAGTGCTTTGACCACAGGCATTTTTTTTTCACTGTGCCGCACACGTACTACAACTCTAAAGCTAGAGCACAACTGAAAAATCCCAATTTGAGTGTCCTGTAAGGTAAACTTTGGAAGGACGTAGCACTGAACGCTGTTGTGTGGTCCGGGCCTTCGATAGAAGATTTTTTGTGAACTGTTGAGTAGTAATCTTTAAAATAAATCGGTGCAACGACACGTGCATAAAATTTATTTACGTCAAATCGTTTATTTAAAGTATCACAAAATTTAACTTTGGCAAACTAAACAAAAGTAAAAGTTTCGTTGACATCAAACGTTAATATAGCAGCATCCTATAAAGAAACCACAATAATTTTTATAGATCATTATTGCTAAACTCAAAAAAATGGTAAATCAATCTTGTTTTTTTACATCAGAACCCTTAGTACCCAAAATAAGTCAAAACTTAAGATCAAAAGGTCAAATTAAAATTTGTAGAATATAATTGGACGTTCATAATTCCAACGAAATATTGTATTCTAAATTTAGTGACTGGGTCAGAATGGTGATGCTTTATTTAATGCGAAATTAAGCGCTTCGGCCACAGACATTTTTTTCACTGTACCGCACACGTTCTACAACTCTAAAAAAGCTAGAGCACAACTGAAAATCCCAATTTGAGTGTCCTGTAAGGTAAACTTTGGAAGGACGTAGCACTGAACGCTATTGTGTGGTCCAGGCCTTTGATAGAAGATTTTTTTTGTAAACTGTTGAGTAGTAACACGGATTCTTTAAAATAAATCGGTCCAACGACACGTGCATAAAATCTATTTACGCCAAATCGTTTATTTAAAGTATCACAAAATTTAACTTTGGCAAACTAACAAAAGTAAAAGTTTCGTTGACATCAAACGTTAATATATATTTTTTATAGATCATTATTGCTAAACTAAAAAAATGGTAAATCAATCTTGTTTTTTTTTACATCAGAACCCTTAATACCCAAAATAAGTCAAGACTTAAGATCAAAAGGTCAAATTAAAATTTGTAGAATATAATTGAACGTTCATAATTCCAACGAAATATTCTTTCTAACTTTAGTGACTGGGTCAGAATGGTGATGCTTTATTTAATGTGAAATCGCATATCGGATGATTCTACGCATAGCAAAGTCCCCGATATTTTGAAAATAAATAATATTCTCAGTATTCATACCTGTGGTATTTTTTATTTAATCGTTGTGAAAATATGAAACCATAATGAGACTGTAGGTACTTACCACTTGCTATAATAACACCAGAGTTACAGTAGAAAAAACGAAGATTGAAATTACTTGTGACTTGATACACACGTCCAATAATAACAGTGGCAATACGAAGACTCTGATAACGCATCTATGCCTGTCCGCGCACGGAAAATTTCTTCATGGTGGGGACGCACTTGCACGCCTTAACACATCGCGTTGGCCGTAACGAGATTGAGGTGCGCCTTGCATTCTGGATGATATCGATATAGCGACAATGAGAATTGGATCCAAGAACAGCAATAGAAAAAACAAACATGAATATGATATTACAGGATAAGAAGGAAAATGTTTACAGTTTTTGAAATATTTCGGTTATTCATTTCCGAAAACAGTCGTAGTTAACAAATTAAGAGCGGAATGAATGTGGGCTTGTATGGAATGGGCAGCTACTTAGTCGAAAAAATTCTTACCCAAGCTGCATTGCCGACAGAAACCATATCTTGTAGATTGCAAGAGTCACGCACCCAACTCTAAAATTAGCAAATAACTTACAAGCAATTCCTGTTCATACAAAAGAAAACATTCATATATTTAGTAATTAATATGTCAACCCGTTCAAGAAATATAATGGGCATACCAATAGATGTTTCTCAATATGGAGTCATTGATAGGCATAACATAAAATGTAAACGAATGAGTTCAATGGATCCAGTGACTCCACTCGATGGTCTCGGCATTTTTATTTTATGAAAATGATGATATGTATATATATAATGTAACCAAAAGAGATCTATATTTACTAATTAAGAGTTCCACCGCACATAACTTCAAACTTGGATCGGATCAAAAAAGAAAGTATGTTAAGGTTCAAGTTTATTCCATTATCCGCCCGTCCCTGTCACCTCGACACCGCGCCCCGCAACGCCCCATCTGGTGGAGTGGTGGTTGGAGAGGGGGTCGCACACACATTACCGCCGCATTAGATACCCCCCCCCTCCAGATGGCGTGTTGCGGGACGCGAAGTCGAGGTGACAGGGAGGAAGCGATGATGTTACCCAGCCGTCGAGTTTCGAAGTGCAAAACACGGCGTGATTTTGTTATTCGACCGCATGTCCCAATGCTTTTGTTTAAACGAACCCAAGGAAACGGGTTACTCATCGCGTTGGTAATTTAATTTTTAACGCCGCTACCGCACACCGACGACGCGGCGATCTCACCCGCTGTCACATTTTGCGGCGGGCGATGATGTCACCCAGCCAGTTCAACGCGCCTCGTCGGCTGAGTCATCGCGTGTTCCAACGCTTTGTTTAAAACGAGACGAAGTCGTGACTCATAGCGCTGCAATTTATATTCTTTCACATTTTTGCCGCTGACGCTAACAAAGGACGGACGATGCGCTTTCCCCAGACCAATGCTTCGTTGCCGGGCTACTCGTCCAAGGAGAATTTTTTTTAATTCGGCGCCGCCGGCTAACAAAGGACGGACGACGAGCTCCTCCTCCTCCACCACCGCTCAGTACGACCCAGACCACGGATGACGACGGACGATGAGCCATTTTTTAGGTTAGGTCGGCGGGGCGGCCCGAGGGGGCAGGGGGCCGCCTACCACCTCCACCCTCCTGCAGGCGAGATGGGGGAGGCGAAGCCCCTTAGTTTAGGGGTATCTAACGCGGCGGTAATGTGTGTGCGACCCCCCCCCCCCCCCCAACAGATGGCGCGTTGCGGGGCGCGGTGTCGTGGTGACAGGGACGGGCGGATAATGGAATAAACTTGAACCTTAATATACTTTCTTTTTTGATCCGATCCAAGTTTGAGGTTATGTGCGGTGGAACTCTTAATTGGTAAATATAGATCTCTTTTGGTTACATTATATATATATATATATATATATATACATATCATCATTTTCATAAAATAAAAATGCCGAGACCATCGAGCGGAGTCACTGGGTCCATTGAACTCATTCGTTTACATTTTATGTTATGCCTATCAATGACTCCATATTGGTATGCCCATTATATTTCTTGAACGGGTTGACATATTAATTACTAAATATATGAATGTTTTCTTTTGTATGAACAGGAATTGCTTGTAAGTTATTTGGTAATTTTAGAGTTGGGTGCGTGGTTCTTGCAATCTACAAGATATGGTTTCTGTCGGAAATGCAGCTTGGGTAAGAATTTTTTCGACTAAGTAGCTGCCCATTCCATACAAGCCCACATTCATTCCGCTCTTAATTTGTTAACTAAGAAACCGACTGTTTTCGGAAATGAATAACCGAAATATTTCAAAAACTGTAAACATTTTCCTTCTTATCCTGTAATATCATATTCATGTTTGTTTTTTCTATTGCTGTTCTGGGATTCAATTCTCATTGTCGCCATATCGATATCATCCAGAATGCAAGGCGCACCTCAATCTCGTTACGGCCAACGCGATGTGTTAAGGCGTGCAAGTGCGTCCCCACCATGAAGAAATTTTCCGGGCGCGGACAGGCATAGATGCGTTATCAGAGTCTTCGTATTGCCACTGTTGTTATTGGACGTGTGTATCAAGTCACAAGTAATTTCAATCTCCGTTTTTTCTACTGTAACTCTGGTGTTATTATAGCAAGTGGTAAGTACCTACAGTCTCATTATGGTTTCATATTTTCACAACGATTAAATAAAAAATACCACAGGTATGAATACTGAGAATATTAATTATTTTCAAAATATCGGGGACTTTGCTATGCGTAGAATCATCCGATATGCGATTTCACATTAAATAAAGCATCACCATTCTGACCCAGTCACTAAAGTTAGAATACAATATTTCGTTGGAATTATGAACGTTCAATTATATTCTACAAATTTTAATTTGACCTTTTGATCTTAAGTCTTGACTTATTTTGGGTATTAAGGGTTCTGATGTAAAAAAAACAAGATTGATTTACCATTTTTTTAGTTTAGCAATAATGATCTATAAAAATTATATATTAACGTTTGATGTCAACGAAACTTTTACTTTTGTTAGTTTGCCAAAGTTAAATTTTGTGATACTTTAAATAAACGATTTGGCGTAAATAGATTTTATGCACGTGTCGTTGGAGCGATTTATTTTAAAGAATCCGTGTTACTACTCAACAGTTCACAAAAAAAATCTTCTATCAAAGGCCCGGACCACACAATAGCGTTCAGTGCTACGTCCTTCCAAAGTTTACCTTACAGGACACTCAAATTGGGATTTTCAGTTGTGCTCTAGCTTTTTTAGAGTTGTAGTACGTGTACGGTACAGTGAAAAAAATGTCTGTGGCCGAAGCGCTTAATTTCACATTAAATAAAGCATCACCATTCTGACTCAGTCACTAAATTTAGAATACAATATTTCGTTGGAACTATGAACTTCCCATTATATTCTACAAATTTTAATTTGACCTTTTGATCTTAAGTTTTGACTTATTTTGGGTACTAAGGGTTCTGATGTAAAAAAACAAGATTGATTTACCATTTTTTTGAGTTTAGCAATAATGATCTATAAAAATTATTGTGGTTTCTTTATAGGATGCTGCTATATTAACGTTTGATGTCAACGAAATTTTACTTTTGTTTAGTTTGCCAAAGTTAAATTTTGTGATACTTTAAATAAACGATTTGACGTAAATAAATTTTATGCACGTGTCGTTGCACCGATTTATTTTAAAGATTCCGTGTTCTCAACAGTTCACAAAAAATCTTTTATCGAAGGCCCGGACCACACAACAGCGTTCAGTGCTACGTCCTTCCAAAGTTTACCTTACAGGACACTCAAATTGGGATTTTTCAGTTGTGCTCTAGCTTTAGAGTTGTAGTACGTGTGCGGCACAGTGAAAAAAAAAATGCCTGTGGTCGAAGCGCTTATTGGAGCCATTAGAGCTTTGTTGGCTCTTTTACTGGCTTCTCCTAAAAATGATGGTGTCGCTCAGGGTATGAAAGAATGTACTCAAGCGATAAGAAGAATCCAAAAAGAAATGCGGACTACGAAAACGGTGGGAGAAAAACAACGTCTGGTAGCTCAAATGGTCCAAGTTAAATCGTTTTGGAGTCAATTTAAAGGAATGCTGAAGAGAAGTTCCGGAAGTAGACCCGTAACTGCGAGAGATCGCGTTGACTGGGATGATGTTAATTCAACATTTGAATCGCGCATCAGGACTGGCGTCATAACTAACCTTCAACATAAGGACGTGCAGAGTTTCCTCCAAGACTGTTTCGCACTATTTCGACGACGTGTCAACAACGCGCTGAAAACGCACCAGGCCGTTAAGATAAACGCTGTCTTCGGGGGAGAATTTCAAATTCAAAAGGCTGATCAAATCCAGACAGAAATTAAATAATTTACAACTTCGAACGCAGCAATCTATAAAGATACTAATTTACAACGATGGTTTGACAGAAATGTTGTATTACCAATTAAAACCCAATTAGAGGAGGTCCAAGAAAAAGATCCCGGATGGGCTTTGAAGAAAATCCTAAATTTAATGGTTAATATCAACAAGTTTAATCCACTTCACGCCGGAAGTTACCAGAAGTTATCGGAGTCGATAGCAAGAAAACACGCTTGTATTAACGTGCAAAATTCTGATAAAATGTGCTTTGCCTGGGCCGTGGTTTCTGCTCTGTTTCCTGCTCCATCAGAATTCGCTAAAATGATTTCGTCTTACCCCCCTCTCCAGTCTGTTTTAAATCTTAAAGGTGTCCAGTTTCCAATGACATTGCGGCAAATTCCAAGATTCGAAGGTCAAAATAATGTTTCGGTGAATGTTTATAGGCTGCTGAAAAAATCATCAAATAGGTTTCAAGTTGTTCCTGCTTATCTGACCAAAGATAAAAAGGTCAAACACGTTAACCTACTACAGATACAAAGTCAGTATTTTACCGAAAAAGACCCCTTCGATTTTACGCCCGTTACGTACCATTATGTATGGATCAAAAGTATGTCTCGGCTTTTATCATCCCAACTTTCGAAAGATCATTATAGAAAATATTTTTGTGAGCGTTGCTTGCATTATTTTCATTCCGAGGACAAGCTAGCGAAGCACGCCAATGATTGTGAGAAGAGAAACAAAAATTTGGAAATTCCGAGGGTTCCCAAAGAAGGCAAGAATTTTGTGCAATTCAAGGACTTTAAGTACAAAGAGAAGGTTCCTTAAATTTTCTTATGGGAATTTACATCTAAAAACGCCCGAAATTGCTGTTGAACGCAGATAGTATATCTACTCCGGACCTTATAAAATTATCGAGGAAAACCCTCCTGCTAATTTTACCATTTTTGCTCAAAATAAAAAACAGAAAGTTCATGCTAATCGATTGAAGCCTGCCTTTTTTTCAGACTCTTAATATGCTGATATAAGGAAGCAAGGCTTCTGTCTAAAATGATATTAAAATCCAATCATCAGGATTTTTTTGAACAACTACAAAACGTCAGATTTCATGAAAACTCTTGGGAATTAATTACTTATTTAGATCTTGATAATTTCACTGCAAAATTCAAATTTATAGAATTAACTTACGAAAAAACTAAAAAACTCTGTCAAGATCCTGTATTAAATAATCTAACATTAGGTAAAACTTATATTAATATTCTAGATCAAATTATCGCTACTATTTACAAACATGAACAAACTTTAAAAACTCTTATTTGGTACTTTGGACGAAAAAGATGCTGAATACTACAACCCTGCAAATAATAAAGTCAACTCTGACGAAAAACATTTATTAGAACTGTTAAAACAGTAATCTAATATTGTACGAACTACACTCACTAACTTTAATAATACAATTACTGATTTAAATAATAATAAAATTTAACGAAAATTTAGAAAAAATAGGAAGTTTTCTTCAAAAATTTAAAACATGTTACAACTAAATACTTCTTTAACGATAACAGAATAATTTTTGTCATATTCAACACCAGAATTTATCAACTTTACAACTTGATATCGTTTCCTATTCATAAAGATTCCACCACTATGATTCTCATATTATTTTCAATTAATTATCTTGCGGTATCCGAAGATAAAACCACTTACACTGTTCTAACGTCTTATTCGAATTGCAAACTTTGGTTTGTCCTATAGTAGATCCTTTCTATAACACGCACACCCGTCCAATATGGGAAACAAAACTTCTTTTTACTAATAATCAAATACCTAGTGAATGTGATAGCAGAGTAATGAAAACGACATTAGAAATTTGGCATAGATTACAATTATCAAATACTTGGTTATATGTTTTGCCAAAACACACAGATGTTATAATCATATGTTTTCGAACTCCCCCTATAAACATTTTTCTTAATAAAACTGGAATTTTAAGTATAGATAAAAATTGCAAATTATTTACTAATGTTGATATCAGAAAATACTAACTTTCAAAACTCTAATAAAGCTATTATTCCAGATTTATATGTTGAAATAGGCGATTGTTGACACCAAGCAAAACCAAAGAACAGAATTAACAATACAAAACTCGATTTTATTCCAATTCAAGCTATTAATCTTGACAAAGACTCCCTTATGGCAGCGAGCGAAAAAATTTCCCAGATTGTTAAAACGATCGATCAAATGAAAATAATGTATTCAACAATATCACATCTAATTCTTATTTTGTATACATTTTTTGTAGCATTGCTAAAATGATTCTAATTTTTGTATTTTATAAAATCATAAGGAAATATTGTCTCAATAAATGTAAAAGCTTAGACGAATCGGGAAATTGTTGCCAAAGAATAACAAATAGTCTAACATTAAATATTTGTAAATGGTCAGAAAAGAATTCCGAAGTTTTAGTACATCTCGAAGAAATCCCTTGTTCTTCGCAAATAAATACCGAAAAAAGTTCTCTTCGAAGAAGCGCTAGATTAGCTTAATTGGAAGATAGCATTTAGTGATGGTTAAAAGTAATGTATTCCTTTAAATTTTCCTCCTAGGGAGTAAATGTAATGTACCTTTGCAATTAGTTTAACATCCTGTATATAACTGTATTTTTCCTATAGCCGTTCATCATCCTAGATTGTAAGACCAAATATTTGTAAGGATAGTTTAATAATTCCATTCATGTAATTGCTTCTTAATTGTTATACGCAAATAGTGATCATCTTCCCTTGCTTATCTTGAATATTTTAACTTTGTTCCCGAGCTTGTCAATTATCAATTGTTTTGTTTGTACATATTATAATGCATTTCAGAATTGTATTTAAGAGGATCGAAAACCTACTATTAGATAGGATAATATAGATTCAGTTACAGTACTGTTATTGTGCAAATTGTCAAGTCACGTTAAATTAAATAATTAAAAAATACTGCAAGTGTTTTAAGTACACCAATCGATCGCCGCAGTTCCATTACAAAATTGGTATCAGAAGTCAGGGGACTTTGAAGTCCTGACAAATTTAGAAGACAACGGCTATTGGACTTGTGGATTAAGCCTCTCGCGGTTATTTACGTCAGCAAGACAACAATCCATTCTAAGGGAGCAGAACTGAAGTCTTTAACCGATTGGAACAAACCCGTGAGATTGGATTGGAAGCCATATCCTAATCTAGACAGTTTTAAAGAAAACCCAGATTCTTAAACTCTCGAAAAAAATTCAAACTCTCCAAAATCACAAAAAAGGTCAAAAATGGTTTTACCTATCGAAATCGTTAAAGATATGCTCATTAAATTTAATGGTACGAAAAATAAATTATACGAATTTATCGATAATTGTGATAAAGCTTAAAGTTGATCATAAAGAAGTTCTTTTTACGCTAATAGAAACTAAATTAACCGACAATGCTAGGGCTATTGTAAGGAATAGGCATTTCGAAAGTTGGGTAGATCTCAAACAAGTTTTCATAGTGCATAGTCTGAGAGGAGGACTAGTAGTCAATGACAAGTAGAACTAAATTCCTGTAGACAAAATATTAACTAACCTGTTATTTCCTATACAAACAGAATTGAAAATTGTTATCTAAAGTTAACCAATTCCTTAAATCCGAAACTGAATGTCGAAAGTAGAGAAGTCAGTGTAGGCGTCCTTAAAGAGGAAGCTCTTAATGTTTTTATATCCGGTCTACGTGGAGATTTATGTATATTGGTTAAAGGTCAGAAGCCTACTTCTTTAGAAGAAGCCATAGAAATTGCACAAAACGAAGATCAAGAAATAAAATCGAAATTCGAAATGAATAAATTTTAAACCTTAAATTTATGGTCTGGGAAATTTTGCACGTTTGCAATAAATCAGGGCATATTTTTCAAAATTGTTGGCGTAGAAATTATTGTAATAATACTCAAAATCCAAATATCATACATTTTTCTCAGAAAAATTCGTAAATTGGTTCTCACAATCCAAGGTTTTGTAATTTGTAATAAACCAGGTTATTTAATTAATGAATGAAGGGAAAGATAGTACAAGAATAATCGACAAAAACAATACGGAGCAACAATCTTCAAATCAACAACATCATACATCAATAATCAATTCATCGGTCACTACTGTCGTGTTGGAGGCTTTTTGTAATAAAAGAGAACTCCACTAAAAGTCCTTTATTTAATCTGCGTCATGAGGTTCGGACATAAGCATGCGAGATACCGGGCCGAGAGTCCCACATTCTAACCTCTCAATATGAACATCACAGACCACCGAAAACCCTGATGCAACATCTTTCCCCTTTTAAATAAAATAACATTACAAAGTCTTTTAGCCATGCGGGCTTTTTCTGTTGGCGCAATGAACGTCTATTTGCTACGGACTGTTCTATGGACGCACTTTGTTCTGTTTTACTTTCCGACACCGCACTAGATTCATTTTCCGACTGTGATGAAACACAAACTTCCGCATCACTTTTAGATGTTTCTGGCATTGGTACCTGGACCGGTTTTTTATTAAAGTTTTGAAACTGTACATATGACGCCAAAACAAGGTGCCATCGATTTCGCCTAAATTCGATTTGATCTGTTTGGATCAAATAAGATCTCGGTTCATCCAATTTTTTAATTATTTTCCCATATTTTTTTAGATCCGTAATCCAGACACCATCACCAGGAATGAGTTCAGATAATTCCTTAACTCTATGTCTCTTATCATAATTTTCGTTTTCTTTTCTCTTTCTTTCCTCCCCCAATTCAATGGATGATCGGGTGTCAATTAATTTTTCATATTTGCTTGGCAACATCGGTAAAGTTGAGCGCAACTTTCTTGACATTAAAAGTTCTCCCGGTGTAAAGCCATTTCCAAGAGGAGTACATCTGTATGAAAGCAAGGCTTCTAAAAAAGAATTTTTATTTTTCTTAATGAGATTTTTTGCAATTTTGACAGTAGACTCGACTTTTCCATTGGATTGTGGGGACCGAGGGCTCGAAGTGATATGTTTAAAATTATATTTATTGGCAAACTCTTTAAATTCGTCCGAAAATTGAGGACCATTGTCACTTCGCACCTCTTCAGCAATCCCATAGCGAGCAAAAACCTCTTTCATTTTGCTAATTATTATTCGTGAAGTCATATTTTCTCCAAGAGTACTAATTTCAAAAAAGCAAGAATAATAATCTGTTATTATTAAATACCAAACTTCGTGACATTTATACAGATCAACACAAATTTTTTGCCAGGGTCGAGTCGCGACATTTGTATCTTTTTGAAACGGTTCTTTAATATTAATTCTCTCTTCAATGCAATTTGGACAATTTTGCTCTCTCTCTCTCTCTGCATTTCGTTATGCCTTGATGGCCTAAATGAATAAAATCCAAAACTTGATTTTGCAGTGTGGGTGGAATGATTATACGCGTACCCTTGAGTAAGAAATTTTCATTCATGGAAATGTCATTTCTAAATTGATAATAAAAAGTCAAATCGGGTGAAAGTTGATGTTTTTCAGGCCAACTTGTAGAGGAGTACTCGATCAATTTTTTACAAACTGGATCTTTCATTTGTTCCTCCGCGATAAGTTTTAAAAATTTGTCTTTAATTGGTAAATTTGTTATTATCATAGAAACATGTGTCTCGACTTCACTTCGCAACTCATCTGGTTCGGTATACTTCAGAGGATTGCGACTTAACGCATCAGGCACAGTCAAAACTTGACCCGGTGTATAGATAACAGTATAAGTATATCGCATTAATCGAATTCTGAAACGCTGTAATCGGGGGGTTAGACCGTCTAAATTTTTTGTAGACAAAATCTGAATTAACGGTTTGTGGTCTGTTTCTAAATATATTTTTGGAAGTCCCAAAATATACTCCCTAAATTTCTCACATGCCCAAGTTAATCCCAAGCATTCTTTTTCAATTTGCGCATAGCGTTCCTCACTCTGCGTAAGAGTTCTGGATGCATATGCCACAATTTCTTTATTTCCCGAGTCGTCAGCCTGAAAAAGTGCTGCACCTAAGCTATGAACTTGAATCTGAACTGACTACTATCTTTTTATTTGGATCGTAAAAAGCTAAACAAGGTGCCTGTTTCAGTAGAGATATTATTTTCTGAAAAGCCTCTTTTTGCATTGATTTCCAAGTGAAGATTATGTTATTTTTTAGTAATTCATTTAAAGGAGCTATAATTTCCGATTTATTTGCAATGAATCTACCTGCGAAATTGACCATCCCCAGCCATTGTTGTAATTCACGTTTGCAAGTTGGTTCAGGAAATTTTGAAATAGCTTCCACTCTAGAATGTTTAATTTCTATTCCTTTTTCAGAAATCCAGTGACCCAAAAAATTGATTCTTGAAACCCCAAAGAAACATTTACTTTTATTCAACGTAACCCCTCGCTAGCAAGCTTTGTCAAGATCTGTCTCAATATCTTATCGTATTCTGCCATTGTACTCGCATAAATCAAAATATCATCGATATGCTGAACAACGCCTTTTATTCCCGCTAAAATTTTGTTAAATTTCAAGCTAAAATATTCAGGAGCGCAACTAATTCCAAAAGGTAAACGAGTATATTTGAATTTCCCAAAAGGTGTAATAAAAGTTGTTAAAACTTGGCACTCTCTTTTAATTTTGATTTGATAAAACCCATTATTTGCATCTAATTTAGAAAAATAGCATGATCCCGCCAATTTAGCTAAAGTAGTCTCGACTCTATCGATTTGAAAATGCGATCTCAAAACGCTCTCATTTAGTCTTTTATAATCGCAACACAAGCGAACCCCCTTCCCTTTGGGAACTACAACAATGGGCGAAACCCATGCAGTTGGTTCGTCAACTGGTACAATTATGCCCAAAGACTGAAATCGTTTAAGTTCGGATTCTAATTTAGGTAAAAGTGGTAAAGGTACTACCCTAGAAGCTGCCTGAACAAACGGTTTTGCTCCCTCCTTAATTTGAATTTCAATTTCTCCCTTGAATTCCCCCAGACCATTAAACAAGTTAGGAAATTCAGAGATTACATCTACTTTTGTTTTCTCATCTGGTAATATCTCTTGAAGACTCACTTGCCCTGTGAATTTTAAGATCTCTAGATCGACTATTCCTGATCTGCCTAAAATAGGAGTTTGTAAATTTTTTAAAACATATACTTGAAGTTGAGATTTTTTGTCTCGATATGTGATTTCCAACTTTAAGGTACCGATTACATGTAAAGGTCGACCATCTGGACCCGATATGACATCCTCCGGAGCTTTTAATTTTTTTAAAAGATTTTCTGGCATGCAAGTCACATCGGCTTCCGAGTCTACCAAAAACTTAATGTTATTTGAAAACCCTTCAATTTCTAGCATACAAAACCATTGTGACATTGAGTCTGAATTTTGATTAGATCCTACCATTAATCCTATAAATCCATCTTTGTTGTTGTTTTCTTCTTCGGAATTTGATTCCTCAGATTCTTTCTCCACTGCCCTGACGCTTTTGTTTTTGCAAACCTTTGCCCAATGTCCAATCTTCTTACAATGTGAACAAGTTGCCTTCCGAGCTGGACATTTTTCCCGTGAGTGTGATTCCTGGCCACAGAAATAACATCCTGTCACTTCTTTGTTTTGTGCCCGTCCGGCTGTCTTTCCGCTGCTGCCTTTGCTGCTTCGATATTTTCTCTTGTCCAAGGCACGGACCTCTTTCCCCATGCCTTCGCCATTAGAATGTTACTTTGTCGTGAAAGCATTTCCGCCTGCTTGGCCTCCAAAATTGCGTCTTCTAATTTTAAATCTGATTTTAGCTGCAATCTGTCGCTGAGATTCTGATCTAGAATACCGTCAACAATTCGATCTCTTATAAAATCGTTTTTCATGGTCGTAGAGCCACAAGTACCAACAAATTCACAGTGTTCCGATAAAACATGCAAATCTCTAATGAAAGATTCCACTGGTTCCCCGGGCTGCTGCCTTCTCCTGTTGCAACGAGCCTTTTCAAAAACTACATTTTTCTGTCTGTCCGTGTCCATATACTGAATTTTACATTTCTCCGGACCTAACTTGGGTAGCATGTAACCAACTTTTCCAACTTTTAGAAGACTTTTTTGTCTATCCTGGTGTTTTGCTTTCTTAACTGTTCGGGCATACCTATGGTTGGAAGTTTGGCAACTGCGCAAGCTGTGAATGCCGCTTTGGCGCCGTTTGTATGCTTTGCTGTTTCCAGACATGATTTCGCGAAACCGATCACGTCATAAAGATTATTTTCAATAATTAAAGGCTTGCTTTTTTCGTTACTGTCCAAAAATTCTAAATCTGTTTGAACTTTATCAAACTCAATAAAATTGAACTTGAATTGCATTTGTATGATTTTGTTCTGTATTCAAAATACTCTGAAAACGTTGAAGCCGCTCAATAATCACTTCTCGAGTATGATTAAGCTGTAACCTTTGGTCATTTGCTTTCGTGCACGAGACCAACAAATTTTATTGTTTTTCAAACGTTACTATTTTTTCAGAAACTGAGCTTGTTCAGTTGAAAATATAGCACAAACAAATCCTCAGAAATAAATTCGATAAATTGAAAATGCGAGATGGTTACTTGATTTGGGATTTTGATAAATGGAAAGGATTCACGTGACTCGTTGATTCTTGTTCGTGTTTCTGACTTTGCCAATCCAATCTGGCTCGAAGGACCAACACTTCTTAGGTAAGAGCGTCGAAGGACCACGCTGTTTTTGCTCAGGGAAGCAGTGGACTCGGTCGTGAATGAAAAGTCGTGGAATTGCCAAACACTTAAATTTTACTAATAAAAACAAATTGTTATAATGTGCCTGGCGGCAGCGTGATATTTCAGGAAACATGCGTCCTTATAAACAGATGTCTGAATTGCTTCTTCTTGCGGTGTACTGCGTAACACGTGTCCCTACCCGATCTGCTCCGCTGCGTGTCCATACACGGATCTTTTCATCAATAGTGCCACATGTAACTTTGTTTTACGCTCGAACAGTTGTTCATGAAATCTAGATCAATTTGCTTAACTGGTGACTAGTATCTAAGGAGCAATAATAAAGACAAAATATTGAAAAAGTTATCAGTAATAACAAACGTGTTAATATTTTTTTAATGCAGGTAGTACCCTTCAATAAAATTAACCTAATGGTACCTATAACTTTTTTGTGAAACTAGGGAAGGTAATTAGAAAATGCACATGCATGTGTCAATGTGTGCCGATGAATCACCCGGTAGTAGATGGATAAAGGGACATCCAGCCGAACCTAACCTCACTTTTTGGTTTCCCGGCCACGGGCCCCCCGCCCACGGCCACACGCCCCGGGGGTCTTCTTCTTTTATGCATCCTGGCCGTCCGCCTATGGGCCGTTCGCTCATTGGCCGCCCGGCCATTGGCCACTCGCCCTAACCTAACCAAACCGTCGTCCGTGGTGCCAACCAAACCGTTGTCAGTGGTGCCAACCAAACCGGTGTCCGCGGTGCCAACCTAACCAAACCGTGGTCCGTGGTGCCAACCAAACTGTCCAAGCCAAAAAGTGAGGTTAGGTTCGGCTGGATGTCCTTTTATCCATCTACTCCCGGTATACGTTCTGTGTCTTTTAAACAAGCATCATTTTACTAAGTCATATTTGGCTTGGCTTATAGTTATCACGCCGTTCCGATATAAACATGAGGCAGTCACTTATTTTAAACAATATATCTATATTATGTTTCTCCTTTTTCTATTTGAGAGACCGAATCAAGACTCGCCGAATATGGAAATTCGTTTGTGGCGTTCTCAGAATTTTTCATTAGATTTGATGGTATTTTGGTATGATACAACAAAGATTGCGCATATAGACATAGACAGTTCTTTTTTGTTTTTTGGATTCATTACTTTTTATCAAAATGCTGTGTTCTGTTGCAGGTTACAATACAGATAACGGAATTAAAACATTTTCCGAGGATTTGATGCTGTTGCGGTTCCCTAATGAGGAAAACATTCAAAAGAGTTGGGTGATAGCTTGCAAACTGGCGATTCTAAAATAATGAGCTAGTTTTTTTGGTCTCCTGAAAAATTAGGTCTGCGTCAGTTTCGAGTCCTGCCTTTCCACCACCGATGTATTAAATTTGTAAACTATGCCAAAGCTTTACTCTATGAGAGTACAGTATTCATGACATTGAAAATTTGTTTTATAACTTTAGTAATTTACTGGAATAAGTAGTTTCCACACTTTAAGTTAGATTTCTTTTTTTTTTTTGGTTTAAATAAAAGTAATTGATTTTCAGGATTACTTAACACCTCCATTTTTAAATTTTAGAGAAACAATTTTTGAGAAAATTGTTTTGTTATGAGTTTACTGATCCTTCTTTAACGAGGTTTAGACATTGAATGTGAGAAATATATTATCGTTAATCCAAATGCCATGAAAGTCTTTTGATTTCTGCCCCAGTCATAACCAAGATATTGCTCTTTGTATGTATATTTCTTCTTTGCAATAACTAACAAGATTTATGTTATCACATAAACTATTATAGCAAAAAAAAGTATTTTCCTTTTAAGATTCTTATTCATTATTCCCATTTTATTTCCTTTTCAAACTGTACATTTATAATTAATCTTAAGAATATTACAGAGAAATACAGCGATTTATACTAAAATTATTTTAAAAAACAAATTTTCTTAACATTCACAGTTAATCTTAAAAACACCTATATTTTTTATTGATCCTTAATAAAATGATTCCTAATACATTATTATAATATCAACAATTCATTTTAAATACCTACTCCAAGAATCGTAATTTGATAAGTGCAAATGCCATTAAACAAAATCACGCCTATTGCTAAATTAACTTATAAATCTTATAATACGTTTTGATAAAACAAAACGTACATGTTTTTTGATATGTTTCTGCATATTGGTTTTCTAGAAATATAAGATCAACTTGCAAACAATTATAATTAAACTATAACAACTGTAAACAAGTATCATATCCCATGAGTTCTCCGCGTCAAATTCAAATTTTTAGCACACGTCATGCTCGCGGCGGGCGAATTTAAAACGACGATCTGTCATATGTTTGTTGTATCAAGCGAAGCAGGCGACAGTGAAATCTAGGTGGAAGAAATGTCCAAGAAGCAATTGTAGAACCTCCTATTAACAGAGCGCTATTGTTCTGTCTATAGGAGGTTCTACAACTGCTTTTTAAACATTTTTCCGACCTAGATTTTTCCTTTGCCATATTTCATAAATAATTATTTATAATTTACACTTTTAAGGGCAACCTTTCGTGATTTCTAATTTATTTAAATTTTTCATAGAGGTTAAACCTATAAGTTTACACGCACAAATTCGGCAAAAATTGGCTGGTTATGTTATCTGCCAAATTTCTTGTAATTTGGTAGTAAACACTTTGCAATGTTTACATGAAAAAATGGATGTATTTTTTCATTGCATTGTGTCAACCGGGCTTTAAAATTAATTTAGTATTTCATAAAATAACTTTAGTCTTATCGCCGTAATGGGCGAATGCCTTGGATTAATTGTTCGACATGGACGTTAAAAAGGAGAAGAAATTCAGTTTTTATTCTGCTGCATCTGTGCATAATATGTAGCAAATTGATAGGAGATTGTATTTTCCTCGGAAAGAGAATTTTTTAAAAGCAATGGAAAGTTTACCAGTCGAATTGATAGAAAATATCTTAATATATCCGAAACTCTCCGTTGAAGATCTGGTAAACGTCTCCATGACATGCCAGCAGTTGCATAGGACTATAACCAACAATAACAGAATATGGAAAAAGAAATTGTTTCAGAAGTAAGGAAAATGCATAAACAGATTCATATTAATTTTATTATTTTAGGTGGCCAGAATTGGAGAAAGTGTTAGACAATCGGCAGCTAATATATCAACATGAAGTGCGTTATATTTACGAATTAAAAAAGCGAACCAGGACTATGCTGGAGAAGATGCCACCAAGGTTTTATAAAAAATATGAAATATCAGAATCAGATTTGCACGAATGGAATATTGTCTTGGGCGAGAGAGAAGAAGTTTATAATTATTTGGTGTTGGACTTGATGGAGATTGTCAATACTGAGGAACCTATTCACAGTATCGAAGTTGTCCCACTGAAGTATGTGTTTTTAATTATTATTTTATTTATTTATGGCCCTAACAGCATGTTAAGATGAGCTAAATCTTAGGCAATTTCTGAGACAGGTTATAAAATGAGCAGAAATAGCTGCAAAGAACTCAGAGTTGGATGTCACAGTACTTTGCTATTAGAATTGATTCCAATATCTCACCAGAAGCACATAGTGAATTGACGCTCCTACAAACATATGTCCTGTGAAGCATCTTCAGAGAGATGTATCCCTTAAATTAGATATTCCAAAAAACAACTTATTTATTAAGACATTAGAATGCAGGACTCAAAGATCATAACTGAGAAACTGATTAAAATTTATTTTTTTATCAATTATACAGCTTAGCTGTAAAAGTTTATAGGTATAAGGCTTACAAATTAAATCCCTCACGAAAAAGAAATATGAAAGATATTTTCTGAATGTGAATTGGTTTCCCTAAAACCTAGTCAGCTTTACCTATCAAAATGTTCACTTTTAAATCTGGGGGCACTTGGTTAAATAAACTACCTGTTAACTAAGCAACGAAGTGTACCTTGAACTTTTTAAAAAGTATATGAGTCAAAAAATGTGTTCTTTATAGGAATTTGAGGATATTTCTCTGAAGTGTTTGCAAATTTCTTGTCTACCTTAAGCAAGTTTGTCAAAATTATGCAATATTTACAGAAATTCACCTTTATTTTGAAAAATATGAAAAATTTTAAGTATTTAGGTATATACAGATAATGATAATTGTTATCCGTGTATAGGGCAAAGGTCCAACAAGGATATATAAATCAAAGGAAGGGACTAGAAATGATTTTATTGATTTCTCTTCCCTTGAACCGATAATATATTTTTTTATGGTATATCTATATTGTAGGTAATCCTAACATGTTAGTGATTAACATTTAATTGAAACTAGTTAGAGAAAACATAGAAAAGTATTCTACAGATATATAGAAGTGTCCAAATTTTCAGAACAATCACCTATTTCAACTTGTAATACTTCCTCATTCAATAGAGAGGCTACCTTGAGTGTGTTATTTCGTAATTGTCCGATATTTCACAAGTTATTCCCAAGTACTTTTAAGTTACTATAGATATGTGGTTTAAAATATTCATCAGAGTGTCAAATTTTTTCTTTTTGTTCTTGTTTTCAAGGTTACAAACATAATTTCACTGATTTTGAGTACATCTATACTTCAAAACTGTATTGTTTGTATTTTTTTCTACTCCCGTCTGTAAAAACCCTAATTACATACCGATCTAACATGCGGGAAGCGCCACTTTACCACTTCAGTTTCGTTTCCAACAGATATGAGTCACTTCGAACATTTCCGGAATATAACCGGACGGGTTTGGGGGCAATCGGAGAAATAATATCTTCAGCAAAAATTTCAATGGTTTCTTTCTGTAATTTTGTAATAATTTCGGAGAAAATACTATTTTCATATTCACATTAGAAGTTGTGCCATGGGGCAGCACTTCGAGGAGCTGTAACTAACTATATCTCGAAATTGCTTCCATTTTGTCCTCATCCGAGTTCGATACCCTTTCAAATATGATTCATGACAAAGTTGAAAATCTTATTTAATCTTCTACCCAGAATGCAATGCTGTAAAATCCTGATATCTCAAACGACGGATCGAAGATGTTAAGAGGTTTTTGGACAAGTGCTAAATTTAGAATGCTGTAAACTCCTCAAACGGAGTTTTGTTATTGACAGATCAAAGATGTTGAGAGATATTTGGAAAAACTGTAAATCTGGTTTATATGGTTATATTTCTTAAGAAATTTTGTTATGTGGTCAGTGATGTTTTGAATGTCAGTAAGAACAAGTGGCACGTATGGGGTTGCTTTCAGACTCATTGTCTTTGGAAGGAACACTTAATATCTTTAATGTGGAAATTTTTTTAGAGAAAAGCAGATATAAGATGTTCATTCAGATTCTGGGTTCAGTGAGATAGTTTAATGACTCTGTAAGAGAGTTGATAACCATTGATTTTTTGTTATGGTGATGTGATACATTAAGACATCAGTCAACGTGTGTAGGTTTTCTGTAAACAGAATGACCCAATATTCGGTCTGTTTTTCTATTAACAAGAACGCCTAAGAATGGGAGATTATTATTAGTTTTTCATTCAATCGTAAAACGTATGCGATGGTGTATAGAGTTTAAATGGCTAAGAACCTGTTGGAGTGATTCTTGGCCATGGGGCCAAATAACAAAAGTATCATCAACGTAGCGTTTCTATAATATTGGTTTTAGATGAAAGGTCTCGAGGGCTATTCCCATAGACTGGTGATAATGGAGAACCCATAGTTGTTCTTGACATTTGTTCATAAATTTGAACATTACAAAAAAAATATGTTTCAGGCAAAGAGTTGTTTATTGGAAAATGCTTGTGTGGAACATATTTTTTGTTCACATATATGGGAACCAGTCATCCGAGATGATGTTCATGCCGCCGTTTAGCTTCGACCCCTTCTAATAGTATATAAATAGGTACAGAACAAATTTTCAGTTGAGCTCTGAAGAAGCCAACAGCCAACAATTAGCTTATAAATAACCTCTATGCTTAGAAGATGCAATGAAGTTTTTGAACACAAAGGTCATAAAACTAAGTGTTAGATGTTTAAATATCTTTGTGTGTAATTTAATCAGTTTATAATTATTTTTTGATGTTGTATTGTGTTTCTTCCTTGCAACGCTCTATTTTTGTGGCCAGACATTTTTTTATAGTTTTTAATTATTTATTTGTGAAATATTTTAATAATACAAATTTTAGGTTAGATTTGTTATAAACTTTTTCCGTTGTTAATTAGATATTTGTAATAAAATTGGTTTTATAACTTCGAGCCGATACTAAAAGTTTATTTAGATGTTTGTAATAAAATTGGTTTTATAATTTAAAGCCGATACTTAAAGTTTATTCGCCACAAAATATATTATGTATATTATATATTGAAATGGTTCTATTTCATTGACCATCACTGTATGTATTTAAAAAAAAAATATAGCAAATTTGTTTAAAATTAGGTAAATTAAAAACATATTCAAATTTCTCTTCTCAAGAAACCCACAGGTACCAATTTACAATTAGAAATCTGCCTTATTTAAGTTATGCAGAAAAAACGAAACATTTTCACCCAGTGAAATATCGGACAATTATTAAATAACACCTCGTATTTTCGTAAAACCTCATTGTTTGTTGAGATTTCACCAATTTTTTTTTCTAGTACCCTAGGCAATTTGACTCTCCGATACTATGCAGGCAAAGTGTTGCGCTACATCCGTCAAATCCATCTCGCGAAAGTGTGGAAGAATTACATATCTCAGTCCCCTCAGAGGCAAATTTTAGAAGTAGGCGCTGCCTTTGTAGCCCAGTGGTGCCAGCCGAACATAGAAATTCAACCAGAAGAAATATCTGGAAGGTTGGATCAAATCTCTCTGGAGGTTATGGAACATTTAAAGATTATGTATCCGAAGCATCCCCTCTTTAAAGCTACGGCCCAACAGCTCGCCCTCTGGCGGGTCGAAATTCGTCCTAAAAATCAGTGGGAAGATGAGGACTGCAGGCAAATTATCACCACCATGAGAGAGGTGAGTGGATTGGTAAATGCATTTATGATTTTTACCAGTAGGTGGTAGATATATTAAATAGATATATAGAATATTGTAACACTGTCACACATTATGCGGCTATGAGATTTTTACACCACTTGTACTTTACAACATTTTTTTAACAGCTGTCTCCATATATTTTGTTCGTTTTTTGAGGTAAAACTAAATTCAATCTGGCCGAATTTTGAAAAATACCTCTGCAAAAGTGCACAGCTAAAGTGAAAACTCTATCGGCTGAAAGCGCGGTTCGCACATGCGCAGATTGAATATGGAACCTACACACTGAACCTGTGTTATGAACATAGGCAGGGTCTGTATATTCAGTTGCCTTAGTGCCATATGCCTTTCCATTTAAAAGCAGCATCAGGTTTTTTTACTATATACTGTGTGTCCCACTTATGCAAAATATATGTTTATAGTTCTATTTTGTGATGTTTTTTTGTTGGATAATTGAAAAATGTCGCTTTAACATAAACTATTGTAACAAACGAGAGAGCAGAGAAAAAAAACGATTAGCTCTTTTTTAAAGAATAAATTGGCAACGAATTCAGGAGTACTTAGAACTTCATTATACCAATGTCTATCAACTTTCAATACCAGGTGTTTAAGATGTAATTTCTATAAGAATAAAAAATATCATCGAATTCTTTGTCAAGGGCGCCGCTTAAGCATTATTTCTGTAAAATGTTTGTTTATGGGTCAGTTATTATAATTATTTTTTTTATTGATCTTACTAAAAGGCAATCAAACGATTTTTCCAAGAAAATAAATATTTACCTTGTAAAAACGATTATTTTGTGTGTGATTGTAAACAAATTATAATTATATACATTTCAATATCAATGATAAAAAGGACTTCAAATATTTTTTGAGAGACGTTTATTATTAGGGTAAACTTAAATTTGATCTTGCCTAGACACAGACTGGCTAAGGTAGCAAATAGCCTGAAGGTGCTATAATAAAATTCAAACTGAAGCAAAAAAATTACAAAAAAGTAGTTAAAGCGCGACAAGGTACTATGAAAAAATAGTCTTTTTCTATCCTATTTGGATTGAACAATTCTAAATTGGCTAAATTTGTTGAAATGATGGGGTCCAATTTAATTTTCTAAGAATATAACTACAGGAGATTCTGCACTGGTGAAATCAGTGATATCTCTCAATGAACAGAAAAACCGATGTTTTTGTCTGCATTGAGAAGTCATTTACTTATTTAATTTAACTGAATCTGGCTCGTTTCTACTCTGTACCTGCTTACATACTGTTTGAAGTGGGCTGGGCTGAATGTGGAGCATAAACATCGTCTCGGATGACTGATTAATTGGTGACAGGTAAATACCTGAGTCGCGATTAAGAATGTTTTTTTGCTCTCGGATTTTTCGTTGGCAGAAGAATTGATTACATGCAAGAATTTTAGTTATATCAAATAAAATTTTATGTCCGATTTCGTAATTGTGTTCAGCAACTGCTGATGAGTTTATTGGTGTAAGTCTTATGGCTCTTTCATGTTCTTTGAGCCCAGCTGATATTTTTCGTCCCGTCTCTCTAATGCATTCTTTGTCGCATATGAATGGAATCCTGTTAACTCCTGGCGTCTCAAACGGAGTTTTGTTATTCACAGAGCGAAGATGTTGAAAGATATTTGGAAAAGTGATATGTGGTCAGTGATGTTTTGAATGTAATGAAGGACAACAGTAGCAAGTGTGAGGTTGGTTTCGAACTCATTGTCTTTGGAATGTTGTGGTGAAGTGTAATTTGCGATGGAACGTTTAATATTTTTAATGTGGAAATTATGAGAGAGAAAAACAGGGGTGAGGTGTTTTAATTTTGGGTTCAGCGACTCGGACTGAGATAGTTTTACGGCTCTCTTAATCGCGAGTTGATAACCGATGATTTTTGGGCCGGATGGTGATATGACCATGCATTAACAGAATGACCAAATGTTAGGTCTGATTTTCTATTGATAAAAATATGTAAAAAAGGGAGATTATTATTAGTTTCTAATTCAATGGTAAAACGTATGTTAGGATGTATAGAGGTTAAATGTCTAAAAAATCCAGTAGTATTCTTGACCATGAGGCCAAATAACAAAAATATCATCGACGTAGCGTTTCCATAATTTTGGTTTTAGATGGAAGATGTCGAGAGCTTTCTTCTCAAAGGCTTCCATAAATATATTCGCGATGACTGTTCCCGATGTTTGTTCAAAAATTTGACCGTTATAAGAAAGATATGTTCCAGGCATGCATTTTTCAATTAAAATGAGGATTCCGGAAGTAAAGGGAAATTCTACGTCAAAACTAACCAGAAAGTCCCTTGGATCTAATGTAATGCTTTTTAATTGTTTAGTAAAATGAAAGGAATTAAGTATGAAACTATCAGTTTTCCTCTAAAGGGTTTTAATATAGAAGCTAGATATTTTGCTAGAGAATATATTGGAGAACCAATGGTCCTGACAATAGGTCGAAGGGTTAATACTGGTTTATGAACATTACGGAGTCCGTCGAGACGAGGAATTTTAGAGTCATGAGGGCTGACAGACTTTTTCACAGGGTCTGATAGAAAAGAGTCATAAGAGTCATAAGGTTGCGTTCCATAGATGACAGGATCTTTTTTAAGTTGACGTTATGATATGATGAGATGTTGAGAGAGTTTTGGACAAGTGGTAAATCTGGTTTTGACGTTATACTTCTTTAGAACTTTTGATATCTGGTCACTGATGTTTTAAATGTAAGGAAGGACCACAGTGGCACATTGCTATTGGAAGATTGTGGTGAGGATTACTCTGTACACTGACCTTTTTGTTACGTTGTAGAGACCGTAACGTTATCCCCAATTTTCTTAAAATATCCCATCACACCACAACCTCGTCCGCTTATAAAATTCTTCGAAAATCTAGCTTCGCTTTACTTCGAGAAAGAATTCATCATACCCGTAAGGGTCCCCATCCGAGTTCGATACCCTTTCAAGCATGATTCATGACAAAGCTTTAAATCTTCATTTATCTACTACCCAAAATCACATTCAGAAATTTGAAAAACTAACGTCAACACTAGGAAAACCATCAAACTCTTCTAAACTACCAAACACTGTAATAAATGTATCATCGCACCAACTTTTGGAAACAGAAAAATTAGTTCTTTCAAAAGGTTCCAACTTTGTCCTTGCGCCACGTATTATCCCAAAAGAGGAAATCATTTCAAATGTCGAGTCTATCCTAAACAAACTGCCATCTCAAACAGCTAATGAAATTCGATTTGAAACCGCAAAAAACATTAAAAAATCAAAACCTCCTAAATCCAATATTGCAAAGCCTGAACGCATCGCCCTAAAATCTCAAAAATCCAATTCAGACATCGTGAACCGAAAAGCAGATAAAGGAAATGCTACGGTAGTCATGGACACTAATGAATATCAGGAAAAGATTCAAGATATTCTTACAGACGCATCATATCGTCAACTTAAAAAAGATTCTACGCCATCTATGCATCGCAACCTTAAATCTGTTATTAAATCTTCTTCTCATTAGACTCCGTGAAAAAATCTGTTACCCTTCACGACTCTAAAATTCCTCGTCTCTACTGACTTTTAACGATTCACAAACCAGGATTGCCCGTTCGACCTATTGTCAGCACCATTGGTTCTCCAACATATTCCCTAGCAAAATATCTTATCTTCCTTATTAAAATTGTTTATAGGGAAAACTGACAGTTTCGTACTTAATTCCTTTCACTTCATCGAGAACAATTAAGAAGCATTACATTAGATAAACAAGATATTCCAGTTAGTTTTGACGTAGAATCCCTCTTTACCAAAGTTCCTATTCTTCTTTCCTATTCTAATTTCAGATATATTAAAATCCAAGAATCTGGAACCAAACCTCACCTTAATTGAAAAATGCTTATCGGGAACATGTTTTTTTTATAAAGGTCAAATTTTTGAACAAACGTCGGGAACGGCTATGGGTTTCTCCACTATCGCCAGTCATCGCGAATATATTTGTTGAAGCCTTTGAGAAGAAAGGCCTCGACACCTTTCATCTAAAACCAAAATTATGGAAACGATACTTTTGTTATTTGGCCTCATGGTCAAGAGATCCTAGTAGATTTTCTTAGACATTTGAGTTGGAAGCTAATAATAACCTGCCATTCTTAGATATTCTTATCAATAGAAAATCACATTGGGTCATTTTACAGAAAACTTACGCACACAGACCGATACCTTAATGCATGGTCACATCACCATCCGGCCCAAAAATCATCGGTTATCAACTCTCTTGTTTACAGAGCTTTAAAACTATCTCATCCCGAATCACTCAACCCTGAATTAAAACACCTTACCTCTGGTCTTCTCGCTAATAATTTCCACATTAAAGATATTAAGCGTTCCATCAAAAAATACACTTCACCACAATCTTCCAATAGCAATGAGGCCGAAAGCAATCCTACACTTGCCACTGTGGTCCTTCCTTACATTCAAAACATCACTGACCACATATCAAAAATTCTAAAGAAGTATATAGAAATTTATAAACAACCTAACAATCTTAACCGCGACTCAATTTGGGAATCAGTCATCCGAGACGGTGTTTAAACCCCTCAATAGCGCGCCACCTCAAACAATATATAAGCAAGTACAGAGTAAAATACGAGCCAGTTTCAGTCAAGCTATGAGGAAGTCAACAGAATGGTTGGCGAAACGTCAGCAATTTCGACTCAGCAATAACCGACGCAGGAGGAATCCAGAAGTTTTGTAAAAAGTATTACAGTAGCCTGTGGAAGTTTCTTTGAAAAAAAAATCCAGAAGCTTTGTAAATAGTATTATAGTAGCTCGTGGAAGTTTAAATGTAAATGCATAATTATTATAAAATACATAACCACCTTTCAATTCGCTCCTTAACATCAGCCCTGAATAGTATCACCAAGGGGAGATTCGCTAACTCGATTATATATTAGGTTAGTGCTGCATATTTTAAATGCGCTAAAAACATACCAGCCACCTTTACTTGTTCTTCGGCAGGCGTGAAACAAATAATCGATCAAAAGCAGTGCACACACAATAGTATTTGTAGTGTTTTAGTTGCGTTCCGCGTGGTCGGGCTTAGCCGTGTTTATGTTTTTTTTTCTAAGAGTGAGTTTGGCCACGGACGGATTGCACAGATGGCGCCGAATATCAACAAGCAGCCAAGATGTGTCACTGTAAGAGATCAATAAAGGACAGTCAACCTTCAATATCATGTCGTGCCTGTCTGTCCTGCTTCCGCAAGGCTTGTTCGGGTCTCACTAACCATGAGTTTAACAAGCAGGCAACTATGTGGAATAAAACCAAAGAAACCATTTGGGTATGCAATCCCTGCTTAGATATCGCACAGTCTCAGTCACGCAGCAAGCAACCCTCGAATAGCAATCCCCGGCACTCAATTGGACCGGGTGCTGCGTCGCAGCAATAACCCATAACCAAGTATCTTTGAACGACATAATGGACAAATTAATAGTCATCGAAGCTCAGTATGCCAACCTGCTGGCGAGATACGAACACCAAATCAAAATTAATGCTGATCTTAAATTTGAGATTGCAGAGTTAAGGAATCAAATTGCTAATAACAATCCCAGTGACAGCACTACAGCCGCCGAACAAAGTCATGAAAACGGCATTCTTCAAGAAGTGCTGCGGAGACAGGCACGCATTAACAATTTGATGATTTTTAATCTTCGCGAGACGAGAGCATTCCTGAATCACTTCAAATCTTTTCACTGCTCTCCAGCAGTGGGTTGTTGTTTCCCTCGGTAAACCAAACCGTAATGGCTACAAACCAGTTAAAGTGACGCTGTCTAAACCCATGTCACTTGTGCTGAAGAGTAGGAGAACGCTCGCTGAGAATCACAAAATTTACGTCGAGGCGGATCTTTCTCTGCCGCAACATAAGCATATTCGGGATATTAAAGAAGAACTTCTCACTACCGCTACAAAAAACCCAGCTCCGCCGCCACCTCAGGCAAAGAATTGATCTGTATGTACCAGAACGTTCGGGGTTTGAGAACTAGGACCCATGTCTTTTACAGGGGCGTAACTTCCTCAGGGTATGATATCTTTGTTGTTACTGAATCCTGGCTTTAACCAGATTTTCGGGACCCTGAACTCTATCCTGATTCTTATCTGGTTCCACCGTTCAGACAGAAGGCAAGATCTAACCGGAGTCTCCAGGGGTGGTGGTGTCATGCTCGGTGTTCGTGACAGTTTTGAGTCCGCATTTCTGGATACCTCCGGCATCAGCAACAGTGCTCCAAGCTTAGACTTTTTAGGTTGTAAGATCTCTTTAGATTACTTTGTATTTTATGTATTTATACTATACATTCCTCCCACTGCTGCCAGCTTCTAAGTTGAGAACTTTTTTGAATCTTCGTCGTCGCTGTTGTTGTTTGGCGGATCTGTCTTGTTATTAGTTTCCCTCCGAGTCGTTTTTCCACACGTCTCTAATTTTCCAATCAATAGGAACGATCAAACCGAATTTAACTTTAGGAAGGCGAACTATCTTCATATGTATGAACTGATGCAGCATGCAGACTGGAATAGTTTTATGGAGTGCTCGGATGTCGACAGGGCTCTAACACTTTTTTACGGCATGCTAAACAATATTTTTGCCGTTTGCACGCCCACTAAAACACCGAGACGAAGGCGATTTCCATCATGATTCAGTAAAGAAATGATCGCAACTATATTTGAGAAGGAGAAAGCTGTCCACAATTTCAAGCAACACAAATCTTATTATTTTGGCAGATATACCGCGCGGCGCAAGTCAATTAAGTTCCAGTCACGCATTGCCTATACTGATTTTGTTCGTCGTGCTGAGTTAAGTATACATGATAGTCCTACCAATTTATGGTCATTTATTCAGCGGAAGAAGGCAGATTCGCGAATCCCAGCTACGATGTCCTATTCTAGTCAGTTGTTGCAGCTTTTGCTAAGTACTTTGGTAGCGTTTACACTATCTCCAAGCTAGATCCATGTTCATCTTTATGCGTGCCCTTTAATCCGGAACTAGTCAACATACCTAAGCTTACTAACCAGGATGTCTTGTCAGTAAGCAAAGCACTCAAAAACAAAATTACCGCCGGTCCTGATGGCATACCAAGTTTTATCGTGAGAGACTGTTCCCACGCACTGTGTGCTCCTTTATGTGACGTTTTTAATCTGATACTTGAAACGGGTGTTTATCCAGAGCCTTGGAAATATGTCAAAGCTTATCCTATTCTCAAAAAAGGTGATCCCTCTGTAGTTGGAAACTACCGACCTATTTCGAATCAGAGCTGCTGTGAGCTTAGCTCAATCGGGATCGTATAGAATCAAGTAAAGTGATTTTAATACATGTTCGTTCATTAATAGATGAAATATTTCCTACTGAATAAAATGTTAGTAATTATTTTTAACGTGGCATAAAAAAAGTGAAAAGGAATTATTAGCGTAAACGCTGACTACAGTTAATTGTTGCATAGTGTCACATTATTCTTAATAAAATTAAATTAAATTTAAATTAACCAAATGTAAGAAAAATTATGCGGACTTCAAGATATACAAGAATATTTGAAATAACTGTTTATTATATTTCTCTGTAAAACTCTTATTATGATATTCCTTCAATGTTTGTGTTCTTTGTTTTGTATTTTTTATTTGATATTTCTTCGCAGCCTATATGTATTTTTTACTACCATATAATTCTATTCTATTCTGTTTTATTCTATTCTATTCATACACAATTCTTAAACTTGTCACTTTGCAGTCAAATGCGCTGCGCATACCAAATGCTTTGCCGCTGAATCTGACGAAAGGAAAAAGGTCACCGCAAGGCCACGCCCCATTTTCACGCTGCCCAAGTTCTTTAATTTATTTATTTTATTTGAGAGTCCAAGAGATTGCATTATAGGTTTTCCTATAAAAAACTGGTTTGTAATCGATACTGTAATTAAATCGCCGCTTTGTTCGAAGGTAATTTTCCAAAAGATGGGGTTTTCCGGCTACGCTCACGCATTGCCGCCATACAGCGTCCCGCAAGACTCCTACATCAACGTCGTACTTGAGACCCGTAGAGGTTTGGCAATAACTTTGGCCATTATTTTCGAAGCGGTGGCCAGACGACTGGGACTGCGCTGCGAGCCCATCATTTTCCCATCCCATTTTTTGTTGAGGTTTTGCGAGGGAGTCGACCCGGACTCCGATTGGTACTACATTGATGTCTTTAACGGAGGTCAGATTGTGAGAAAGGGTTCGTGTCCCCATAGTAGATTTTCTGGTACGCGAAACATGTTCCCAATGGCCACGGCGGAACAGGTTATTGAGAGGATAGCCAACGACCTGGAAGTGTTGGCAAGGTTCGGTGTTGGTTTTAGCGGCGCGGCGGCAATTTTTCGATCCGGTTATATTTCCAGGCAAGCTCACCATCCGAACGGTCGAATAACTAGACTCAGGTCCAGTTTAGAAATGCTCAAGCTGGTTAACCCAAAGGATATTTCCGCTCTGGTCAGTTTGGCCAGGCTTTATATGCTTCACAATATGGACACGAAGCCGCTGGAGAAGTTTCTGTTGATGCAACAATTTGAGGTGCCCGAACAGGCACAAAGGTAGGTTTTGTGGGAGTTTAGTTTTTAAATAATTTTTGTATGTCAAAATAAACAACTTGTTTAAAGTAATAAGTCGTTGCTTTTGAATATCTGAAATAGGCGAATAACAGCAAAAATGTCAATTTTTAAATTTCCGCCTATCAACTCAAACGGCACATTTGGGAAGTTTATTTATTTATTTAGTTTTTATTGAGATTACATTCAGATTCAGATTTAGTTATTGATGTGAAGTAAGAAGAAGAATGAGGTATTTTACATGTCATAAAATTTAAATTTAGCTTTAAGATTTGGAACAATCACAAGACAAAATATGAAAGGCGCCACATACTATTTGAGCTCATTCATTCACAATAGGAATAAAAGGAGTTTTCAACTAAAAAGTTCTTCACACATATTTTGTATTTCTGTGGTGTTTGTTGAAAAATTTAATGGCCCTATCTTCTGGAAATTAATTGAACAGAAATTTATAACAAAATCAAAGAAGTAAATGGAATTAAGGTGCGTGAGTGTGGATTAGAAGGAAAAAATGATAACATATTTTTTAACAAAGATCTTACAACTACTAAACAATGACTATTCAGAAATTGTGTCCTTAAAAAAGAAAATAACTTGAAAGGAGCATTTAGCAAACGTAGTAAGATCTTAAAAAAAAAAACATCAATGATGAACCTATTCACATAAGATCTGAATGAGATGAACCAAAATGAGGTACCATATTTTAATCTGCCAAATTATAATGTTGTGCGTCAATGAAGGAACTCCAGGAGAGGAGGGGTGTGTCTATTTGTTAAAGAGAAAATAGGATATGAGTAAACCAGTATTCTAGAAATTAAAACAAATCACTGTAATATAGTAAAGCATGTAGCTTGTTCAAGTTTTGGATCACCCTGTTGATTGCTGATATGTTGGAAGTAGGTGGTTTCTCTGCTTGATATTGTATTCGTGAACATCACTGTGAGTTCTATACTAATTCCTATTCTTTTTGATATGTAGCAAACTTTCAAAAATATAAACGCAAGGAACAGTCACCCCTCCTAGGTCGCTAAAGGCCGCCAGCAGTCTTCTATGTATCCTAATCATTTAAAAATTTTTATAGCCTTTTTCCTTTCTTTTTGATTGAGGTGACATGACTCCACGCTAGAAGATTATATGCAACTAACGAATAAAAGTGTCCATAATGAGCTGTTTTTAAAGTTTGCTGAGATACATAGTTCCTGAGGGCGTAAATCCCTTTTTAAAGTTTTTTGGCCAATTCATCAATGTGTACACGAGGGTCCTATTTCACTCTCAAGAATCTAACTACAGAAGATTCTGCAATGTTTCACCAATATCTCAATCAATGAAAAGAAAGACTGAATTGTTTTGTTTGCGCGGAACCATCTATCAATTCGCTCGTTAACTTCATCTAAGCTTTGAATGGGATAGAACGGTATAAAAATTTGGCGAGTCATTTTTATATACCAAATGTAAAATTGGACCCAGCACGGAGCCTTAGGGCATTCCGGCATTAACTTCCCTTGGTTCTGACAACACTCTATCCTCCTTAATCACTATTTTTTCTAAATGCAAACTGACAGTTACTGAAATAACCATTTACTTCAAAGAGATTTATAATCCTGGTAGTCATACATTTTTCTACTATTTTTGAAATAATTGGTCGAAGTGAAATTGGGCGATACATTTCAGGTAATTCGGGATTGCCTTTTTTAAAAATTGATGTAAACTATGACACTTTTAAGCCCTCAGAAAAAGTATGCGCTGTAAAACAAAGGTTTATTAAAATTTAGTCAGTGGACTAATAATAATGTTTTTAATCATTTAATTAATTTAGCGCTTAAACTAAAACTATCTAAGCTGGTTTTATTTTTTAACTTCTAAATTGTGTTCCTAACCTCTAACCTCTAACTTAAAGTGCAGTAGACAAATCGCGTATAAGTCTAGTATGTTCCATTTGTGAGGAAGGTATTTTGTCAATTATTTTCTTGGCAATGTTAGAAAAGTTGATATCTGAGCGATAGCGTGATGAAATAGAAACATACCTTTCTGTTAATGGTCTACATACATTAAATTGAATGTGTATATGCTTACCCTGATTACTAGTTATTAGAAGTTGGATTTTTATATCCAAATGATCTGATATTCCCAGTTCAATTGAATCAGCTCTAAAGGAATCTGTGCAGAATTATGTTTTATGGTTTTAGTGTGTTCACAATCACAAAGTTGGATTGCTTCAGGTTAATTATTATTTATTATTAAAGTGTGCATTGAAATAACCTGTTAAAACTACTTTCCTACTAACTCGGTGTCAGTTTTATCCGAAATATTGCCCAACGCAGAAGCAGCAGGCCGTGAAAAAAAAAAGATTTATGCGGTTTATTTCCATCCATAATAACTTATGCATTGCCTAACGGGAAGGAAATCCCATGTAAATTTTTAAGTGGCCAAATATTGGCTCCTCTGGACATTTTATAGCAAAATTGTAATATAACTTTTTGAAGGGGAGGGTGTGATTAACTCATGCACCGAGTTTGAATAACCCAATCTTCAGTTATTGAATTTAATATTCTGGCAAAATTGCAACAAGTCAATACAACAAACACCAGCGATATTTTCCATCGCGCTATTTCCAAAACTGCACCAAAAAAAAAAAACATATCAAATAAAGATTAGTTTACAATAATACATGACATTTGATTTCATACATTCAAAATAAAGTAAGTATGTAGGTACGTCATTACGTTTTTTTTAGGATCAAACTTATACTCCTTGCCCCTTAAAGCATTCTTGGAATAAATTTCATTTCAACAGTTTAAGCAACAAGGAAGCTTCAAGGAACTATAAATTTAAATTTCCTTCAAGTCTTTTATTAAATAAAAATGCTATTACAAAACATAGTTAAAAAGAATTATTATTTTTTAAGTAAATGTTCAAACAACCCTCGATTTTTTTGTAACTGGTTAAGATGTCGAAATGTAACATTTTTATAGATAACACTTTTCAAGTGATCCCACAGAAAGAAGTCGTTCGGCGAGAGGTCAGGTGACCTGGGTGGCCAAAGGATTCGGCATCTTGGGCCAATAATGTTTGCCGTATTTCCCAAATACTCCCTAACCATACGGGAATTATAGGCGGGACAACCAACCATCTGGTACTAGATCTCCTGACGTGAACTTCTTCAAGTGCGGGTTCAACTTGATTTTGTAATAAGTATAAATAGGTTTCTGACGTTAAGTAGTCCATAAAAAATGGCCCAATGATATCCGCAAATTATCATTTTCCGAATTTATTTTTTGAGGATATTTGGCTTCGAGTATGAACAAAGCGATATTCATTGTCTTGGACTTAGTACCGACCGTTTTGAATATTTGGTTCGTTGTTGAGTGTGAATGTACCTTCATTAGTGAAACAAATATATATTTTTTAAATCCCTTTCATTATTTGCTTTTTCCATTATTTCAAAACAAAATGCTACTCTTCTTTCTTCATCGCCTTACCAGAGCCTTGGTGCTTTTCGTATTTATATGGAAAATATTTCTGTTTTGTCAATGTGGTTTGACGTTTATTTACAGCTTGTCCAAGAATTATCGTACTAATCATTTTGTTTTCCTCCACATGCACTGCCGTCATATTTAAGTAATTTATTACTTAATTCAATAACTGAAGAAAGGCTTATTAAAATTTATTCAAACTTGACACATGATTTAATCAAACCAGTTCCTTCAAAAGTTATATTACAACTTTGTTATAGAATGTATATGTTCCCATGTTCCTTATGGCAATGTATCACCCGGTATAGTTGACTCCTCGTTTAACAGAATTGTAAAATAAGTCATCAACGCCACTTAGCGCGAGTCTGATCATTCCCATGATGAAATAATCGACTCGTCCAATATTCAAACGATTTAAGAATTTGCCAAATTGAAAGGAGATTCAATATCAATGCACTTGTTATCTGACTTGGTATTACATTTTCAAGAAAACATATTAAAAACTAACACCATTACTACCGTAATTGATTTTTTCAAGAGTAATTTTTTAAATTTTTACTTATAACATGTGTTTACCAATATGTATGATTAGAGAAAAAAATAAGAATCTTCTATTTTTCCCATACGTACATACATATTTCAGTAGTCCAGAAGGTGTCCACCCACTGTCACTGTAGTTCGTTTAAGATATTAAAATGAATAAGATGTTCTATAATTTTAAGGGTGGTGCACATGTTGCGCGATTACCAGGCGCATCACTCAACGAAAGACGAGAACCTTTTCGGGCAGGTTGAGTCAGCGCAACGGACCAAGAATATCAAGTACGCAGTTGGTATGGTCATGGAACACCAGACGTTGAGCTACAAGTGTGTTATATGTGACTGGGATCCTGTTTGCTTGGCCGCCGTCGAGTGGCAGGTGCAAAACAATGTCGACAGGCTTCTTTTAAAAGATGACCAGCCATTCTACAACGTGTTAGTCGAAGATGGCTCTCATAGATATGTCGCTCAAGGTATATTGGTTGAAATTCTTTGTTCGCGCACAATTTTAACGACTTTCACAGTAACCGAAACTTGTTTATTAGTTGTTAGTTACGGTTTGGACTATATGTAATAATGTTCAGTGCGCCGTTTGATTGGTTTCGCGAAAGTATCTACGCTCCTCACTAAACTCGAGATCTCGGTAACAGTACGGGGAAACCGTCCGTACAGATCGATTCATCGTCGAAAAAATTTTTTTTTCTTTTCTCCGTGTTGGACCTTCGGGAAGCATGTGAAGGCTTACGAGTATAACCTTCGAAAGGTTGGAACTAAGGGTTTCAAATTTTTCTTCGGACTAGTAATAAACGATGCGCAGCAGCCCGCAAAATATGACCCGATCAGTTTTCGCCGGCCATTTTGTCGGATATTAGCGGTTTCTGCTCTGCAAAAAAGCGTCCAAAATTCTGAGCTATCTAATTGAAATTTGGCAGAAAGTTAAAGTTTATTCCCTAGATGGAACCCATTGAAACTGTTTGAACCCTATTGATTGGGATCGGAAGTTCCGAAGTATTTTAGTCCTCCTCCTTGTCTTAATCGTACTTTGGTTGGCTCTGAAACTTTATTTTGGTATATTATATAGTTAATATCTTTGTATATATTTTTCAATACCCTTATCATTTGGTTTTCGATTCCTCTTTCAAGTAAAATTTTCCATAGTTTGTCTCATGGTACTTTACCAAATGCTTTCTCCAAGTCTATGAAGCCCAAATATATTTCATTATCTTGATTCTTCTTGACTATTCCCTTTGCAGTTATTTGTTTTACTATGAATATTTGATCCTGTGTACTTCTTCTCTTTCTGAGTCCACTTTGAGATTCTTGTAGAGTATTTTCTATCACAGGTCTTCTCTTTCTGTCCAGGACTTGATCATATGTTTTGATTGCTGCACGCAGAAAATGTATTACTTGCGAAGTTATCTCCCTTCTTAAATGTTAGGGTTATTCAAAATGTCTCCCAATTTTGAGGTATGCATTCTTTAGTCCACACTTCAATTTTTGAGTTCCTTTATTACTCGTATTTCTTCACTTGTTCTATACCCATTATCTATTTCTTTTCTCCATATTTGTTTTTACTTTTGTTTTAATCGTTATGTAAAACAAATTTTGATTAGCTTTGCTATTTTCCTTCATTTTTTTTCTGTTTTATAAGGATTATAATTTTCTTCGGTTCTGCTGTTAAGTTATGATATTTTGTATTTGTGCCTTTTAAACGCTACCTCTTGAACGTTTGTCGATTTAGATTTATTTAATGCGATAAATGTATTTATGTGTTATGCACTTAATTGAATATCATTATTTTTTTAAAGATTTTGTAGGCCCTTAATTTCAACTAAGTATAATTAAACGTCCAAACTGTTTTTTGTGGTAAAATGTGTACGGGGTATCCCATTATAAATTACTAAATTTGTTAATATTGATCCTACAATTCTGAAAATATAAAATAAAAAATTTATCTTTCAAATTTCGATCCGTCAAAATCGAATACCGTGTATTTAAATGCGTCAATCGATTGCATTTTTTCTCTTGATTTCAATATATATGAGTTGTTAAGGTTATTTTTGGCAGATTTAATTCTACAATCAAAAATATTAAAAAAATATATATCTGTCAAAAATTGTATACAGACAGATTTTGAAATATCGCCCATTTTATCCCATATTGCATATAAGTCAATGAGTTTGCCATGAAAACTAAATTAGTTGCTTTTTTAAATACAGCGAAAGAGTTTATTTACTTGTTATATGACTTTCTATTGTGTAATATTGGTAATTACTATGACGGTATTTTCATTTCGGTTGCCCATTTCGGGCTTCAACTTCTACTTGCATTGTGTTTTGTATTTCCAGAATTCTTGCCGGCCTTCGTCTATATATTTTCGATTTTAGGAATCTCCCTAAAGTGGTGTCAAGGGAAATAGGATCTGGACTATTAGGAGGCCAAAGTATTACACCATTTTTCCTATCCAGTAATTGTTTTTTTTTTCTGCAAATAGTCTCTTACGTCTCTTACATTATGATATGGTGCTCTGTCCTATTGCCATACTATATTTAGAATCACAGCAAGATATATTCTTCAACTTTAAATCGAAGATAATTCAAATATCGATTGCCTGTTATGCAACTGTTAAAAAACAGGGTCCCAGAAGTCATAGAAGGAATAATTCCGCACCAAACTCATATAGATTGGCGATCAGATTTTTTAATTGTCAAAATTTCGTGGGAATTTTCGCTTGACCAGAAATGTGTTTTCAATTAGGTGGTGAGGCTGTGAATAAAATTTGGTGATTCTTGAAGTTGTTCTAACATAATGCGGCAAAATTCAAGACGTTTCTGTTTGCCTTTATTTGTAAGATGTTGAACTTTCGTCAACCTATAAGCGTGTATTTTATGTCTTTAAAATCTACTCGATAGAGTTGAAAAGAAATACTAGTGATTAAAATTCTCACCTTGAATATATAACAAGATATCAAGGTTTTCATTAACATTACAAGCAACGTTTCTTTTCTTTTCTACTAAGCCCTTATTTTTAAACCTGCTGTAAATGTTAGAAAATGCTTTTTTACTTGGAATCACTCTGGGAGCATGCGAGCAGTAGCCTGATTTCTGTTACGTTTTAAAAATACACACAAAATGTCCAAATTTTCCGCTTGTGTAAATCTCATTTTAATTTATAATGGTAGTTAACTTCCTTGATAATAGCTATGGTTAATTTGATATTGAAATAATAGTAGTTATTGACTTCCTTACATCCAATATTAGGTGAAATTCGCGATATTTGAAATAACCCTGACAACTCATATACAATTGAAATCGGGAAAAATGCAATCGATTGACACATTCAAATACAGGATATTAAATTAAAAAAAAATGTCGACCTGTCAAAATTTGGCGGATAAAATTTTTATTTTATCGAAAAGTTTAGCAAAAATGCTTCAATTTTGGTAATTTAAACTTAATTGTAGGATCAATATTAACAAAGTTATCCACTTGGTAATTTATAATGGGACACCGTTTGCCGTTTACTTAACGAAGCAGAATTTGTGCTCATGTTGATATTGTAAGTAACGTGCATGCACGCTTTTTTGAAACAGCCTGTATACAGATCTGGAGAGATTTAATTTATTCAGATTACGTTTTTGTTTTCAAATTATTTTTTCATGTTTTTTTTTCTCAGAGAATTTGAAACCTACGACGAGCAAGGGAGCGCTACACCTAAACGATGACGTAGGCAGACATTTCTCGCATTTTTTCCAGACTCATTATGTACCTAACGCGGAAAAGGAGAAAGAGTACCCGGAAGACCAAAGAGTACGGTTCCGGTTTCATCATGAACGCGTTCTCGAATTCTACGAATTCGAATAGAAGTGTCGGCATATATATTTCCACATTTATGTTTCCTTGGGTTGGTGAATGTTTTTTTATGATTTTGCGTCTGTAGACGTGTTGCAGTACTGACACCTTACCGATGCAATCGAGGGGTCGTACTGAATAGGGTAGCGGTGTTGCCTGTTTTAAAACAAACCGAATTACCAGGGTAACAGCTGTTTAATTCGCTTATATTCAATAAATTTTTTGAATGACGAAAATTTTACAAATCATGGCGGCACTCTACTCTGGTTTTGTTGTACATTTGTACATTTTTCATTATTATTGCGGGGTATTTCGAGTATTATTAGAGATAGAGCGATGCATTTTGCGTGAAACAAAAGATGCCTTTTTCAAACTAGCCCGAGCTAGCATTTTTTTTTTTTTTGAGGTACAGGGAGACACAAAATTTGGTCATTTCAGTTAGTTATCCTTTGTATTTTAAACAACCTGTGTCAGTATGAGAGGACGAAAACGAAATCTTATAGATTTTTTACCCAAAACTCCAGGGGCGTACTCAGATTTTTTGTACAAAATACAATTTTTGAATGGATACAGTGGGGTAAATCAAAATACATTAATTCAGTTTATTTTTTTTTTAGTTTTTTAAAGAAATTAACGCACCTAAGTATTAAACTGTGAAGAGATCTGTGTTAGTTTTTATTTTATTTAACTCTCTTATTAAAAATATCTCATCTTAGGATCTTATGTTGACTCTCAGAAGATGAAGCCTCAGCCTAAATGAAGACTATTGGAGAGAGACACGCTGAGTCTATGACAAGGTTTTAATAAATAATGGCCAAATCTGTTATAGCTACCAGAACTATTTACAAAGCTTCTAGGTTCATCCTGGGTTGGTTGTTTTTGAGTCGAACTTGCTAACTTTGTGGCAATCATCCTGTTGGTTTCTTCATAGCTTGACTGAAACTGTTTTAGTTAAGCTGTATTAGTATCTGAAGAAGCCAACAGGATGATTGACGAAACGTTAGAAAGTTTCAACAACCGACGCATGAGGAATCCAGAATTTTTATAAATAGAATTACAGTAGTCTGTGGAAGTGTCTTTGAAAACAAATTATGATCAGAATTTTTTTTAGTATGCATGCACGATTTTTATAAATATGAAGCGGCTGTTGATGCAACCCAACACATGGCAATGGCATAAACCATGGCTAAGAATGATCACGATAGCCAATTGTAGCAATAATTCTTATTGCTTGTTTTTGCAATTTAAAAATAACACACAAAGGCGAAGAATGACCCCACAGGACCGCTCCATAACTTATACTATAATTAGGTGCTTGACATCAATCAATCCTCTTAGTCGTTTCAGAACGAATAGTCTACTGGTAAATTTTGCTTTCAATTCACCAACATGTTCTGACCAATTTGGTCTGTCATCGTTAATGACACCAGGTAGTGTAGCTGAACTACCATTTGTAATAGCTCTATTAGTTGAAATCGTCATGTCTTGGGTCCTGTCAAGTTTCATTTTTTAAGGCGTTAATTGCGTTGTTATTATTTTCCACAACCAGCGAGACATTTGTCACATAATTTACAGATTATCGAATATTTTTAAAAATAAGTATAAATATTTAAACTTGTTCTTTGTTGGCTTCCATTAAATTCTATAATATGTTTTTAAAAAAGAGTATTATTCATGCTTTCTGATCAACGGCATTTGATATTCTAATTTTAAAACCAATTATACAATAACCATGGAAAAATGTTTAGTATTTGTTGTATTCTGCTGTTTGTATCATATTCATAGTGATAATAACAATAATAATATTATTAAGTGGGATAAAATTAGGATAAAATAAAGGTATATTTTCTAAAATATCAAAACACATATACATAAAGTTTTCAATTCCCAGGACAAAAAAGTTTTTGATACTTCGGTGCCTAATAGTTCCCGGTACCAGTCCCGACAATAAAAATGGTGTTATATATAGCGAAGGTTGTATATAAGCAACTCATTTGAATCAATTTCAATAAAAAAGTTTTTTTATTGGGAGAAGTTGCTTAGAGTATAAAAATACTTACTGTCTGGAAAATGTTTTATTTTGCAAAAGAAAACATTTTATTGTTATTATCATATAAGTGTAGTTATTAATTATACTAAAGAAAAAAATGAACATTTAAATTTTAATAAATCAACATTAGTACAGCACTAATTGCCAAAATAATCAAAAACAATGACTTGTTTTGTAACAAAAGAACGTCACTGCAGGGGTAAGTCTTTTTCTTTTGCCCATTCTATCACCAAATTAAGAGAATTTATGACATCATTGTTGTTTGTATTGGAGTCATCCGACTTTTCTTCATTTTCTTCAACAGGAGTAGTTTCACTTTCTAGTTCAGGATTTTCTCCAAAGTTCGCTTGTTCCGCTTGGCCACTCCATAATTTCAGTATATGTTAAATTACAATCATTAAATATCGAATTGTACAATCTTGCCAAGGGAATATCGTCTTCAAGTTTATAAGAAAGAATGTTGTATTGAACTTCATCACTTGACGAAAAAAGATGTTTAAATGAATTTTGTATAACTGACACAGAAATTTCATTCATGCCTGCACCACTAAAATTCACCAAACATTTTTCAAATTTATATTTTTCTGTGCTGAGACTATTCCACCTTATGCAGTCTTGTATCTAAGGCTGCAAAACATGCAAGTATATGCTTGCGATAGCGTCGGTTTTGTGATCTTATCACATTTTGATCTAGTGGTTGCAATAATGGTGTGTTAGTAAGGGAAAAAATATAATTTTGAAATTCGTGGCAAGTTGCATTATCTACTAAAATAACGGCTTTTACGGGAGGTTTTTAGTGTCGAGTTACTGAACGTATGAATATATCATTATACCAGTCGCAAAAAAGTGTATAAGTTTTTTTTATATTTTTGAAGCAACTTGGAAATTTCGATTTACATATCATTATCAAATCTAATTTGTGATTTTGGGCAAGCTTTTATAGACGAGACAACTTTCGTGCTAATTACATATTTGTTTGAATTAGCCAGCTCCACATTGCAAGAGATACCGTAGCGTTTTTGAAATTCTTATATAGAGTGTTCATTGTATTTATATATGCGCAAAAATAAACAAAAGAAACAAAATAGCAAGAACGGTCTCTTCAATAAAGGTACAAATAAAGATAATATAAAACGCTATTATATTTGAGGCACATACGAGCGATTTGTAGCAAATGATACAGCTGTTGAAAATGATTTTTATGATTGAAAACTTGTGGATGATATGGTTATTAAATATTCATGAGTTAATTGCAGATTCCGGCCAAGAAAACCACCAATATATCTCAGGAACCTCTTCAATACTGCTGCCAGTGCTGTCAGCTTGTTATGATTATTTGGAAATTTCGAGATTTTTTAATTTTTTTAAATTTCAAGCGCAATCAATTTTTAAAAAAATATACCGGATGATGCCATTAAAAAAAACGGAACTTTAGCTCGCATCCTAAAAATTATAGTTTTTACAAAAAAAATCTAGACTAGATTCCACGTAAAACGATCTATAAAATTCTAGTATTATAATTACGTAAGTGGCCAAATTTTATATTTCTCCCTATATCTCAAAAACAAAGGCAGCTGGGATTGTTTTGACAAAGGCATCGTTTGTTTTCAAGAAAATTGAGCAAAGTATCGCGAAAATATCGTCACAAATAGTAGCTGAGATACCCCGCAAAACAACGAAAAGTGGACACACTGTACACTCTAGAAATTATTCTGGAGTTCATCATGTTTTTTATGAATTGCTTAAGAGGGATTTTATATGGTTGGCAAATGGTTTGCCACCCATTTTACTGAATTTGTGTACATCTCACTTCGTGCATGATTTCTTTTATGGGGTGCTTTGCGTTAGTCCTTGTACGTTGTGAACAAGCCTCCAGCATTCAAGTGCAACATTTTTAATCCGTACATTCATTGTATTGCAGAGTGGTATACAGGGTGGGTCAAAATTGTGAGACAAATTCCTTGTGAAAATATTGCATAAAATTAGTTTAACTTTTATACTTAAGATTTTTTCAATTGTCAATGAACATAGAGAAAAGAGTTATTTTGCAAATTACAATTGTTATCAAAAATAAACAAGAGAGAAAAAATTATCCAAAGTAGGTTTTTTTTTAACGAAATGAAACCATCGGGGTACATGATGAAAATTTAGAGGCAGGGGGGAGGTGACACTTAGTTTTTCCGCCATTTTGCATATGAAGACAAAATATACGAAAATGTGTGAAATTTATAAATAAAAATGAAAAATGAAGAATCGCATTAACGGGTTAACGGGTTGCCCTATCTGTTCGACTGACAGACCCTGTTATAAAGTAATAGATATCTATATATATATATATATATATATATATATATATATATATATATATATATATATATATATATATATATATAAATTAAACTTTCAATTAACAAGAGTAAAGCGTATTAAACTGGAAAATAAAAAATACAAAACCAGGGCGGCTCAAAATTTCTGGATGTCACTCCAAAATCTTTGAATAGTTTCAACCCTGATCCATCATTCTTTTGTCGTTTTCTAGGACCTTCTGGTCATAGAGTTTTTATAAGCCTTCCACAAAATTCTACTGGTATTGTTTCCCAATTTGCCTTAATTTTTTTTGCTTATTTCTTGTTTTATTCTTGCCATAAGTTCAAAGATTCTTAATAGGATTGATATCTGGAGATTGGGACCACGAAAGGAAATGTATTGCTTTTCTAGAAGTATGTTTTTGATCATTATCCTATTGATACTTCCATATAAAGAGCATATTATCCTATGCAAATGGTAACATAATCTCGGTAACCTCCTTCCTCCAGTCAATTGGTCCTACTCCATAGCAAGCAACTTCAGATAAGTAGCCTTCTAACATATCGCCTGCCATGAGACCCTATTAAATTTAATTTTAAATTTAAATTAAATTTCTTACTTCCCGCTTTACCATTCCAATTGAAATGATTTTGAGCAACTTTTCTTGTTGCTCTGCCATGCAGGACTCGCCAGTTCAGTTTTAATGGCAGTAGATGACAGGTCGTTTTTAGAAGTTCGAACAATGTCTTCATAACAGGTTGTTTTGGTTAGTTGTATTTCAAAAAAATATGACGCAAACTTTTATGGAAAATTTAAACTGGCCCCATTTCTATTTCCTGTATGTATAGGGTGGGCCAAATTGGACACATTTGAAGGAAATACTAATATTATTGCGCAGAATTTAATTGCTTAAATATGTATATTTTTAATACTAATATTTCATTAGTTATCAACCGGTTTTTATATGGGTCACCCTGTATATTTGTTGGGTCATTAAAAGGAACTTAAAATCGCCTTTTCAAAAATATACCATACTTGATATTCTTCAAAGAAACAGAAGTTTTGAACTTTGAAGAACTAGGCTGTTTGGCCAAATTCTGATTTTTAACTAGGTTTTAGTTTAATGTTTGAAATGAATTTCGAAAAATCTGTAAACTAACATCTAACGTTCGTTCTTCTCAGTCTTTAGCTTTTATGTTGACGTTGTAAAATTATTTTTAAAGGCGCCGGATGTCCCATAGAAAAAATCTTTTTTTTGTTGATAACTAATTAAATATTAGTTTTAAAAAACAAATATTTGCAGCATTTTTTTATAAACCACCAAAACCACCCTATAATTCTGAAACGATCTAGATAGCAGTGCGGTTTTTACCATTAAGTGTTTTATGAAAATTGCTTTCTAGACACCGGTATTAAGTAGTTTTCTCCGATTTTCTCTATATGGGGCAGTTTTCCATGAAAAGTATCCAGTTTGACCCACTCTGTACAGTGTGTCCCATTTTTCATGGTTTTACGCATATAGCTATTAGATGATACGGTAAAAATTGATGCATTTAAGGTGGCTATGGGATAATCTTCCGTCCCTGCCCCTAAAGCAACGTACATTTTGCTCCATTTTGTTAAAATTTGTCTTTGAATTTAACAATTGAGTAGAAACAGGGAACGAGTAGGTACTCAGCTACTCCTCAACTTTCTAAATCTTACGTTGAAATTCAGATTGTACAAGTTAAAGTCAATAGACGTTTCAAATTCAAGACATGTTCTGCCAAAGATGCTCATAATTATGATTATGGTAATTTTTAGACTCCAGTGACCTTAAAACTGAGCATTGTGGCACTTGCTGCAGTTGATAGCTCTCCTTATTACTCAACACATTGTATTGTACATGATAAATACTTAATACTTTTGCTCTTGAGAGACAGTTTTGTTTGAGTGATTGTATCACTAGTAGCTATATGATTTTACGGACCTTATATATATAAAAATATGCGTGTTGTGCTTTTCGAAACCCAAGGCTTCTTTTTCATTGAATGATGGTAGAAATCTTGTTTTTTTTGCATTTGCATTTTTGGCCACCGCGTTAACTTATCGAAAAGGTAAAAACTAGTAAGGTTAGGGCTTTTTTACGTAGGACCCAGTGCCGTAGTAGTTTTGTATTATTTGATATGCAAACTATACATGTCCATTTTTATGTCTTGTAATAATTTCATTGGACTTATTTCGATTTTTAAAATAATATGGAACACGAGGTTTTTTTTTTATTTTTTTCATGCGTACTTATCGACAAAGTGATCTTGATAGGGCTACGTAGGACCCAGTGACGTAGTCAATTTTTTTCGGATACAAATTTTGATGGACAAACTAAACTTCCCTTTTTTTAATTGCAATAGCCTTTATGTCTCTTGAGCATTTCATTAGGCTATATGAGGTTTTCAAAAGTATGGAACACATGTGCCGTATTTCAAAAACAATGCATATATCTCTAAGCTTGAAGGCCATGGAAAAAAGGTGTCTGTTTGCCTAATGTACTTTAGTTTTCAAACAGTCGTAACATTTGGAATTTATTATTTTCATTTCTTAACGGGGACAGTCGGTACATTCTTAATAAACCGGGCTGCTCAGAAAAGCCGTTCTGCTGGTATTAAATACTCTCGGTAGTGGTGTACGTGTTATAAATAAACAAAAAATCGGATTAAAGAAGTTGCACTGTATTTCTGTCGATTATCCGTGTTGATAAGAAGTAGGTCAAATGTATTAACAATTCTTCTGATAAGGTTATTAAAGTTATAATTTTAATCCGATTAATACTAAAATAAAATTTCACGACATTGTAATTAATGTGCCAAGATTTACAAGAGTTAAAATTAAGTGTATCAATGGTATCAAATGTTTTTGAAAAATTGTCCCCACCGAAACCAGTGTTTACCCCGCCTTTAAGAAAAGGCGAAGATTCGTTGAGAAAGAAAAAAGAGTGACGTTAAAAATTTGTCCCTCGTTTTTTGTTGGTATTATAAAGCACTGTTTACCAACGTGTCTGTATTGCGCTATACATACTCACTAAATAAGATGTTGGTGTGCTACTTTCCGGGACCACACGCATCAGTGGCGTTAATTCATTAATTATTTATTACTTTTCCTCTATTCGCAAAGTTATTATTATTCAAAAGACATACCGGCGCTATGTCGGTGGTGAGATCAGTTGCACTTTGCATTTATTTGATAAAAGAAAGTTGGTTCGATAAGGAGACGACTTATTGTGATATAAGTGTGACTTAAATGTACAGCCGCTTAAAATTTTGTTAAGTATTGATGGATTTGTTTGTCCTCATGTCATTTGAGTTAATAAAACTAGTCGTTACTAGAGGTAACTTTGTATTAATTGCTGCGTTAGAACTCGCATCCTACCTACATATTTTTTAATTGGAAGCCCTGTAAATATTTCATTAAAAGACTGGCCCTTAAAAAAATGACAAAAATGCAAATAGTCACCGAAGAGATTAATTAAAAAATATGTATAGAATACAAATTTTAACTTAAATTTAATTTTCAACTTATCTAAAGATTTAATTATCAATCAGGATGCAAATAATTATTATTATTTATATATCTGCCTAGCAAATTTTGTTTTTTAAATACGCCCACAAAAAATATTTGGCTATTGGCTGGACATATGATATTCTGTCAGTGGAGCAATATTATATAAAATGTTGCCTTATAATCTCCACTAATTTATTCTTAAATAAAATAATGAAATAATTTGGTTAATTTATTCTTAAATAGATATTTCAAGTCATCGTAGAGTTATAAAAAATTGGTCAAATAATTTGGTTATTTTTGAACCATATCATCTAAGGATTGACGTTTAGAATATTTAACTTCAAATATTTTACCGAATTTCCTAGCAAGCAGTAGTGTGAGTGTATCGGAATGTCGCCTGCCTTCGCAACGACGGCAACAGCGGCAAATTGTTAAAATGAAACCTCTTTATTATTACCAGCGCGTCCTGATAAGTAACCTGCACGTATTTCCTTCGGCATATTTAAACAAAGCGTTGGTCCACGCGATGACTTCACCGCGTGTGTGCGCGTCGAATAACATCACCTCGTGTGTGCGCGCCGAATAATATCACCGCGAGTGCGCGTCAAAAATGATTTAAGCGCGACGGCTGGGTGACATCGCTTGCCTTCGCCGCAGCGAAAATGTTTAAACGAAAACTTAGTAATCCGCACTTTCCCAAACCAATGGCACAGTAAATTTTTTTTCTTGAAAATTGGCAATATTGGAGTATTCTACTGAAGGCATTAACTGAAAAAATTGCAGCCGATAAAGAAAATCGAAAACCCATAGTTAAGTCGGCATAGTTAGATGTTGATCGGTCATGCAAGATAGAGAAGGCCAGAATAGTAAAGACCCAATTTGGGGAGGCGGTGCTATTGGAGTTAGAATTGGAGAATTATTATTGTGGTGTTCCTGCCGAACCGGGTGACGGACAGCTTCCGGACGAACATAGGCCAGTTTTCGACGGTCCGCTAAAGTCTGGTGTATCGGACCAACAGCCGACTTCTTTAAGGCTGTTGGCGAGGCCAACAATTTGAAATTTTACAAAATTAAAATAGGGGAGGAGGTAAGTCTCATTTTCAGATGTTATTATTATTATTAGGTCGCAATGAATTTTACGCAAATTATTGAGGGTGCGCAAAATTTAATTTTGGCATTTTTTGAAGTGAACAAATACGTTTTCGATAATTTAACGGAAAAAAATAAAAATGTTTGGTTGGGACGTTTACATAGAAATGTCATTCGGCGTAACAAGATTGTTCGTAGTCAAAAAAAAAAAATATATCCATGGGGTTCAAACAAAATTACGGACAACAATTCAACATCTGACGACTATTAGACGTGGGAGCAGATCGTGTCTTGTTTCCAAAGAGGAGTTTTAACGGGTGTAATTATCAATTTGAAACATACAAGACGAACAACAATTTTCAAGCGACTGTCTTGTCATATTTCAAAATTTTTTAAACGCGTCGCCAATGCAATGCGGGGAATTTATAAAGAGAAAAAACGACAGCCAAGACGTGATCTATGTGAGATATCTTTCTACCAAAAATGCCGTTTTCGACTCGAGAACGAATTTAAACGAATGATTCGTAGAAAAAGTTCAAAGTCAAATTTTAAATAAATTATCTGAATTTCAAGAACGTGACTCTGAATTTGCCTTGTAAAAAATTATTTATTTGGAAGTTGATATTAACAAATTTGAAGTGGGTAACGGCTCGTCCTACACTGAATTGCCCCCAGAAATTTTCAAAAAATTTGCATGCATTAATATTCAAAAATAATGATGGCGCCTGTTTTTATTGGTCACTGGTCTGTGCTTTATTCCTGCAAAGGAACTTCTCCAACAACACTTACCGACTTCATATCCTTTATAAGAGCGTATTAAGAACTGAAAATTATCGAATACTGATGGATCTAAACCAAATTCATATATTTGAAAAATCCAACGGTATTTCCGTAAATGTGTACGTTTTGGAGTTAATTCAAAACAACAGTAAAAGTTTGTATTCAGTGTTACTATTAATTCAAAATAAGTATTATCCAAAAATTAATGATTTTGATGAGGAACCGACGACGGCAGCGACAGGGGACAATTAATGTGAAGAAGAAATAAAATATCATTATTGTTATATTAAAAATTTATCTCGGTTAGTGTCGTTCCAGCTTAGTAGACATCACGGTAAGAAATATATTTGCGATAGGTGAATTATTTCAGTAGCGAAATGCTCCTAAAGGGTCACAAAAGGTTGTTTGCCAGTTTGATCGATTGTAAAGTGTCTTCCTAAATCCGACCATGTTGAATCTCGAAACAATATATACAAACACACGCCATTTTTAATCAACGATTTCGAAAGTGGACTTAAAGATGTAAATTTAATAATTTCAGATATAACGCAAACATATCAAAAGCATGAGGCATATAGTGCCGCATATTATTTTATCACTTAACTGATAACACTATGTTAAGAGCATTAGCACATTAGAACAAAGTATCTTGTGGTGCTGAAAAAGTTCCTTGTTTCCTTGATCGAGATTGTGCACAAAGCTGGTTAAACTCATGTCTCTTATTTAGCGCTAGCAACAAACACGTTCCCAGATGTCTGGAAGGAGGCCAGAATAACTCCCGTCCTAAAGAATTTAAAATCATCTGATATATCCAACTACAGGCCTGTATCGATAATATCGCCTTTTACAAGGGCTTTCGAGATGTCGCTGCATGATAGTACTTTCAACCAAATGGTTGACCCACAAACAACATGTTTTTTTTTAAGGTTGGAGCACCATCAGTAATTTGGCTTGCTTTACACAATTCACTGCTAAGGCTTTGGACGACGGAAGACGGGTAGATGTGCTATACACAGCCTTTGACCGGGTGGACCACACTGTACTGCTCTCTAAACTGAAGATGCTTGAATTTTGTTATGGCCTTGTGACATTCAGAATGTGGAGCTCTGCGGTCACTCATCGCTTAATTTCATTCTTAGTAGCGGGTAGCAATTTGGCGCCAGTTAATATTGATTGCTCTTTGCTGATGATGTGAAATTGTTTAGAACAATTGATAGTGTGGTCGACTGTGTGTCTCTACAGAATGATTTGGAGATTATTGGTTCTTGGTGTACTTCTAATAACCTACCCCTGAATACAGATAAATGTTTCGCAATGACATTTTCAAACAAAACTGATACTATAGCTTTTAATTACCATCTGGATCACGTATTATTGAGAAAATGTGACAATTTCAAAGACCTGGGTGGAACGTTTGACACAAAACTGTCCTTCAGAACTCATGTGGATAAAGTTTGTGGAAGTGCACTTAAAATACTGGGAGTCATATTGGGGAACTCTAGAGATTTTGCAAGGGAACATACTTTAAAACTGTTATACTATAGTTATGTGCGTTCGAAGCTAGAGTACGGTTCAACGGTCTGGCAATCAATATTTGGCAAGTTCATCACTCAAATTGAAAACGTACAGAGAAAGTTTCTGAAATTTCTTCACTTTCATATAAATGGTTTCTACTCAGCTAGGGGAATGCCACAGAGTGATTTATTACTAATGTTTAAGGTTCTCTCAGTCTTGAATCGTAGGAGATACCTTTCATTTCAGTTTTTATATAAACTTTGCAATTCATTAGTGGATTGCCTTGAGTTGCTGAGCCAGCTGAACTTTCATGTTCCCTCAAGGTCTATAACGGCGTCACCTGTATTTCACCTAGTAACTCCAAGAACTAATTTTTTGATTATACGTGTTATCAGTTGATGAAATTATTTAATGACTGCCGCAATGATATTGACGTTTTTTGTCTTGGTCGCTCACAGTTTACCACATTAATTAAACGTAAATTTGAAATATTATATTGGATTTTATGTTTCACTATTACTTTGCTGGAGTGTATATAGTTGACTACTTATTATAGTTATGGTTATAGTTCTCAAGATGAAATTGTTTTCTAAATGGATGTTAATCTGTTAGACAATAAAGATTATTGTTATTATTAATATTATTAAATGTTGTTATCACATTTTTCGACGTTAACAATCTTTACGGCAAGGCTATGTAGGAGCCTCTTCCCTAGGGCGGATTCAAATGGTTGACTCAGGAAGAAATTTCCTCCCTTAGCATTAATAACAACAGACACCGGCGGTGCAGGCTACATTCGAGGTCGATTTGCAGTACCCTCTACAGTACACGATCTACATAAAGATTTCCTATTGTGTGCCGAGCATCGCGGGCCTCCCAATTCAAAATTACCAAAGTTAATGATCACCCATTTTTAATAAAACCAATTGCGTTATACACTATCGAAATTGAAAGCAAGCTTTAAAACACGGTCACGGTTTAATTGCTTGTCTCCGATTTCACGATAGAACTAAACTAGATGAAGATTTAATGTTAGTTGCACTAAAAAAATCGGAACTCTTTTTTAACCATCCCCTTTACATTAGAATGTCAATACTGGATCTGTCGAAAATTATGTATTCGTTTCATTACGATGCTACCTAAATTAGACCCGAAGAAATATATAATTCAGTATATGGACACCGACAGTTTCATTTACAACATCCATTGTGATGATGCATACGAAAAGTTATTAAGTGGAACTTAAGCAAATTCGATACGTCCGACTATCCCACCGATAATTCATATAATATGCCTCGCGTCAATAAGAAAGTACTGGGTCTAACGTACACTTATAAAATATTAAACGGAAAAGCTAAAACAATCTAAGGGTGTAAAATACCATATTGTTAAAAATAAAATAATGTTTGAAGATTTTTCAAAGAAACTTCCACAGGCTACTGTAATACTTTTTACAAAACTTCTGGATTCCTCCTGCGTCGGTCTTTGTTGAGTTGAAATTGCTGACGTTTCGCCAATCATCCTGTTGGCTTCTTCGGAGCTTGACTGAAACTGGCTCGTATTTTACTCTGTACCTGCTTATATATTGTTTGAGCGGGGCGCTAATGAGAGGTATAAACACCGTCTCGGATGACTGATAATTTTAGTTTTATCGAATCGATTTCATGAGTGTGTTCGGTAACAGCTGATGAGTTTATTTGTCTTAGTCGTAAGGCTCTTTCGTGCTCTTTGAGTCTAGTTGATATTTTTCGTCCGGTCTCTCCAATGTATTCTTTGCCGCATATGCATGGAATGCTGGCATCTCAAATGGAATTTTGCTCAAAGAACACGAAATAGCCTTACGACTAAGACCAATAAACTCATCAGCTGTTGCCATACACACTCATGAAACCGCGCATAAAATTTTATTCGATAAAACTAAAATTCTTTTTGTATTCAGTTCTTCTACCAACGAAAAATCCGAGAATCTATAGAAATCTATAAACAACCTAACAATCTTAACCGCGACTCAGGTCTCTACCTGTCACCAATTTGGGAATCAGTCATCTGAGACGGTGTTATTACCCCTCATTGGCGCGCCCTTCAAACAATATATAAGCAAGTACAGAGTAAAATACGAGCCAGTTTCAGTCAAGCTCTGAAGAAGTCAACAGGATGATTGGCGAAACGTCAGCAATTTCGACTCAAGAAAGACCGACGCAGGAGGAATCCAGAGGTTTTGTAAAAAGTATGTTTAAAGATTTTGTTGATTGCTAGGTCCGTATGACGACAAAAGATATCTTATAGCAAACACGTTTGATACTTTCTTTGTTAAGGAGAATGACCGAATTGTTGTCGTTGAAGGATCTATGTATAAAGCTAATTAGCAAAAACGTTTATTCTATTGCACATTTTCTTGTTGAATGGATACTAATTAATGCACTCGCTGTCAGATGTGAACGGCAACCTCCACCATATTCGAATTCAGAAAGACGTCAAAAGACCAAGCCAACGTATACAGACACTCTTTTTGAGCACTATTGTTTATGGGAAAAAAACTATTTAGCGAGGACCCGAACCGTGCTCGGATCGAGATCATTGGTGTTGGTGGTTTGAAAATCGTTAAAGACGCTTTGAGAACTTTTAACAAAAAATCCCTCGAAGCCCGTGCATTAATATGTATTGCATATCAGAGTAGGGGAAGTTGGTGTGAAAGTTGCTATTCCGAAAAACACTTTGAAATAGAACCCTCAGAAAATTGTCACTCCAGAACCTTAGAAAATAAATATTTGTAAAATTTGGCTTATGATAGTCATTAAGTTGTTCATTTTTTATTCTAATGTACACGCAATTTTTTTTTTCACTTCGAATGTAAAATGTGTATGTTACTTAATATTTCACTTCTGATACAACAGGTTTGTTCTTAATTTTTCAAAGAAACTTCCACAGGCTACTGTAATACTTTTTGCAAAACTTCTGGATTCCTCCTGCGTCGGTTTTTGCTGAGTCGAACTTGCTAGGTTTGTTCTTGTTGTGTGGACGTGTTTGGGTCTCTAAATAAAAACACAAAATATTGTTTTTGTTTATTTACATTATTATAAGAACATACAATATTTATAAAATAAAAAAAACTATAGTATTGATGGGGGCAGGGAGGACGCTAAACTACAAAAAAAATTTTCTGCGTGCAAGCGCGCCGCTTGTAACTCGCAACTGCAACAGGGCAATTTGACTTTCAGTCTTCTTCTTCGTCGTCGATAAACGCTTCGAACCAACCAGAGGAGGAGATTGAGGAGCTGGTATGCTGCTGAAGCTGCTGAACTGCTTCATCGTTTTTCTTTTTGCGAGGCTTTGAAAGCGCGTCGCACTACGACGTCGTTTTGACGTTTTTACGGTTGTTCTTGTTGTTATTGGACACCAGGCACCTCCGCAGGCGGTGGCGCAAATTGTACCTCGTAACCTGTTAAAAAGTCGTACAACCCTTTGGGAATCGATATTTTCTTATAAATTATTCAGTTAATTTAGTAGATGGATAAAGGGACTTCCAGGGACTCCCTAACCTCACTTTTTGGCCACTCGGCCACGGGCCCCCCGCCCCGGGCCCCTCGGCCACGTGTCTTCTTCTTTTCGCCCTTGGGCCATTCGCCCATAGGCCATTCGCCCATGGGCCACTCGCCCATTGGTTCAAGGTCGCTCGCCCATTGGCCGCTCGGCCTAACCAAACCGTCGTCCGTGGTACCGACCTAACCAAATTGTCGTCCGTGGTTCCAACCAAACCGTTGTCCGTGGTGCCAGCCGTTGTCAGTGGTGCCAACCGTGGGGGTCCGTGGTGCCAACCGCTCGCCCGCGGGGGGCCCCCGGGCGTAGCCTCCGCTGGTAGAGGTGGGGGGCGTAGCACCCGCTGGTAGAGGTGGGGGGCGTAGCCCCCGCTGGTAGAGTCCCCGCCCCCCCGGCCCTAACCAAACCGTCGTCCGTGGTGCCAACCTAACCGTCGTCCGTGGTGCCAACCAAATCGTTGTCCGTGGTGGTGCCAACCGTCGTCCGTGGTGGTGCCAACCAAACCGTTGTCCGTGGTGCGTCGCCCCGCGGGGGGGCCCCACCGCTGGTAGAGTCCCCGGGGGCTGCCGCTGGTGCTCGCCCCCCCGTCCCCCCGCCCCTCGTCATATGTTCGTTGTCCGTGGTGCCAACCGTCGTCCGTGGTGCCAGCCGTCGTCCGTGGTGCCAACCAAACCGTGGTCCGTGGTGCGTAGTTCGCCCGCGTGCCGTTCGGGGGGCCCGCGCGGGGCTGCCGCTGGTAGAGTCCCCCGCGGCGTAGCCCCCGCTGGTAGAGTGCCCGCCCCCATCTCGGGGGGCAGCATCCGTCCGTCGTTGAACGGTCACTTTAATGCCGAGCTAATTATGTACCGTCGGTTCCGTCCCGTTGCCGCTAGATGTCGCGCGCGCGCGCTCTCGACAGAAAACCCGTCCGTCGTTGAACGGTCACTTTAATGCCGAGCTAATTATGTACCGTCGGTTTCGTCCCGTTGCTGCTAGATGTCGCGCGCGCGCGCTCTCTCAACATTATTCCTATCAGCGGCTGCGTCACCGCGAGGCGCCCCCCACGTGTTAATTAAAGAAAACTATATATACAATAACAAATATTTATCGAGGAGGGTCTTCTTCTTCTTCTTTTTGCGTCCAGTTAGTCGAACATCCCGGTGTTCCTGTTGATGACGTTCTTGTTCCCGCAAAAAATAATCTTTAAACGAAACCAGAATCTAAATTTTCGATGAGGGAGAGTGCGGCATTACTTGAACCACCTCCATCCCCCTGTATATATATAGACACTCCGTAATTTTATTTTGTCAGTATGTTATACTTTGCGTCCGGAAGCGGCCTCGTTAACACGCTGATAAATAAGTTACCTTTCGAACTACACCTTCCCGGTTATCAATTTTGCGGACCGGGGACGAAATTGAAAAAACGGCTTAGTCGCGGCGATAGCGGCGTGAATCCTTTGGACGCGGCGTGTAGGGAACACGATATTGCTTATTCGCAACACCAATCGCTCGAGGAGCGCCACAAAGCGGATAAAGAGTTGGAAAAGCGTGCGTGGGAGCGAGTAAAAGCGAAAGACGCGAAGTTTGGTGAAAAAGCGGGAGCGTTCCTTGTCACTGCCACAGTTAAGGCCAAACGCAAGCTCGGTATGGGCCAACCAAAACAGCGGAAGCAGCAGCAGCAGCAGCAGAAACGTCGTCGCTCGGGGCTAAAAAAAAAGAAGGCGGGTGGTCGCAAGAAAATTAAAGTATCCCGCAAGCAGCGTAGCCCCGTTTCCTTTCGACAGGGGATCGTTAAAAAAATTCGCAACGCATTGAAGAAAAAACAATTGTTGCACCACGATAATCCGACAACTTTAAAGCGCGGTGCGTCGGAGGCGCTTCGGGCGGGCAGAGACGCCGTCAAAAAGGCGGGCGGGCGTAAAAAAATTAAGGTGCCCCGCATTATACCGTTCGAATCGAAGAAGAAGAAGGGGGGAATTTTACCCCTTTTACCGTTATTGGGTGCCCTGGGGGCTTTGGGTTCGCTCTCGGGCGGTGCCGCTGCCATTGCCAAAACAGTCTTCGATGTGCAAAACGCACGAAAGAAACTAGAGGAGGACATTCGACACGACCGCGCAATGGAAGAGATCGGGAAGACCGGTTCGGGGTTATTTTTGAAAAAGAGTCCGAGCGGCGGATTCGGTCTCTACCTGAAGAAGCAAAAAAAACTTCCTATAAAGCTGCCCAGAAGAGCCCTATACGATATCGATTTAGTGGCGGCGGCACGCAAGTTAAAAATACCTTATTTTAGGGGTGTCTTTATGCGAGACACCTTACCCGAACGAATCAGATCGAAAGAGTGTGGTATAGTTAATTTGGACTTGAGTCGAAATCGAGGAACTCACTGGGTAGCCTACAAGAAAATGGGGACGGATGTCGACTATTTCGACAGTTTCGGTAACCTAAAACCGCCCGTCGAATTGGTTAAATACTTCGGCGGTAATGGCGTCAACATCTACTACAATCACGACCGATATCAAAAATTTATACAGTACAATTGCGGCCATTTATGCTTGCAATTTCTCTATAAAAGCGAGGGAGCGCGCGCCTCCCCCCAAAAGAGAACATGTCCGTCATCTTTACGTTGAAGGGACACAGTTCGGTTTTGTCCATCGACTTTGTCAATCCGCTGCATTTGGACGAAGGGGTAGAGTACGGTTTGGCTCTGATCGGATTCCACTCGTACAATAACATCCCCAACATTGAGAACGGCTCGAATAAGTTGTATTATTTCGACGAGGACAACCACGAGAACGTAATAAACATTCCGACCGGGTCGTACGAAATTAGTGACATTGAAAACTACATTAACGAGCATCTACCGAAAAAACATCCGGTCGACAAGAATGCAAAGTTAAAAGAAGAGATCTCGATCAAGCCCAACAACAATACGATAAAATGTGAAATCTATAGCGACACGTACGGGATAAACTTTAAAGATCACGACGACAGTATCGGAAAACTGTTGGGTTTTTCGCGGAAAATTCTGGAACCCCGCAGCGTGCACTGCTCCGATTTGCCTGTGGACATAATAAAAGTGAGAACCATACATATAGATAGCAACATAACGTCCGGAGCGTTCTACAACGACAGACCTTCGCACACAATTTACGAGTTTGCCTTGTCCGTGGATCCGGGGTACGCGATCGACGAAACCCCGAAATACCTAACTTACTTGCCGGTAAACAAGCGAGAAATCTACAACATTACGCTACACGTTCTGGATCAAAATTTCGAGCCGGTCAATTTCCGAGGCGAGGAAATCATCGTCAGATTGGAGTTGAAAAAGCTATCATAAATGTTGATTTTTAACGAGGCCGTCGAATATAAAGGTCCTAACAAACCGTCGGTAGAGTCAGTCACGAGACCGAGGGGTACCTGTAAAGGACGCCTTACACCGACGAACAAGCAATTTCTTCGTTCGCTGGGCTACGATGTTATCCAATCAAATTTTCGACATACACAGAAAACCAAAATATGACGAGTCGATTCAGCGCGTGGAAAGTCGCACCTATCACCCGTTTGTGAAATCATTTCTCAACAATGACACAATCGAGATAACGATCAATCAAGGAGACGCGTGGTTGCTTATGCACGACGCCGCCATTTGTGTTAAAGGAACGCTAAAAAGGCTCATCGGGACCGACGATTTGGAGTTTGTAAACAATGCCGGAGCATTTTTTTTCGAAACTGTGACTTACGAGCTGAACGGAAAGGAAGTGGACAGCGTGCGCGATCCCGGTATAGTCAGTACGCTCCGCGGCTATCTATGTTACGACGAGAAGTATTCGAAGCATTTAGACGTCGCCGGCTGGAATTTCCCGCAACGAGCTATTCTCGACAAGGACGGATCTTTCAGCATGCGGATCCCATTGCGTCATTTTTTGAACATTTTCAACGATTATAATATGATAACGTGCGGAAAACAAACCGTAAGATTGGTACGGGCGAGACACGACAAAAATTGTATGGTTATTACTCCGAAGCCCGGCACCGCCGCCATTATTTCCAGCGAGGCGACCACGGCGGAATTAAAAATTGATAGCGTCGATCTCAGGGTCAAACATATATTTCCAAATGACGAAATCAAATTGCAATTGTTGCAATCGATTCGAGCGGATCAGCCCATTCTGATACCGTACCGAAGATGGGAACTGCACGAACATCCAGCCCTGACCGCGGGCGCTGTCAAAGAAATTTGGTCAGTAAAAACGTGCGCGGCGGTTGAGAGTCCCCGCTATGTGATCGTCGCGTTTCAAACAAATCGTAAAGATAATGAAAATAAAGACGCCACTTATTTCGATCACATCGATATAACGGATATACGACTAACGCTAAACGGAGAATATTACCCTCACGAACGCTCGCGCCTCGACTTTGACAAGAACGATTTTGTGGAGGCGCATCACAATTACACGGATTTCTATCCTAGTTATAAGGGATGCGAGGAGAGACGCGCCCTGCTCAACTACGAAACGTTCAAAAGTCGAGCCGTATTCGTCATCGATTGTTCTAGAAGAAACGACAGTCTGAAATCCAGCACGGTCGACGTTAAGTTAGATATCGAGGCTAAAAACGGATTTCCTGCAAATACGCGCGCCTATTGCGTCATCATTCACGATTGCATCGTGGAACACCGGCCGCTTAGCGAAATTGTCCGAACGTTGTCGTAATAATAAATACGAGGCAAATTTGATCGAGCGGCGCCAGTTCGTGGTACAAAGTTTGTGAAGTCAAAACATTTTGTGGTAAACATGCGGTTCGTGGTGGTCGACATGCAGGGATTCCAGCTGCAAGACGGCGGCGAGGGCTTCGTCGTCAAGGAGTTGGCGGCATGTAATGGCAGTCAAAGCTGCCATTTCATTTTCAAGCCGCCAAAGGAATATGGGCGGCTGTCCTCCGCCGACAAGCGAGGGGTGCAGTGGTTGGAGGATCGCCTCCATGGACTGATATACAGCGGGGGATTTGTCGACTATGCGAGGGTGGACGACGTGATAAATCATATTAGCGCACAGGCCGACGTCATTTACGTGAGGGGACAGGTAAAGGCGGACTTTCTGGCCAAGAGGCTGGAGTCGTCGGCGTGGAAGCCCACCATCATTAACGTGGAACAGTTTGACGACGGCGAGCCACGACGACGAGACGGCCACGCCGCAACTGTACCTCCGCCGCCGCCGCCGCCAAAGTTTGAGAAAAAACAGAGACCGAACTGTATGTTTCACAAGGGCGGAGGACGACGGATGTGCGCCCTAAATAATATTTTCGAATTATATTCATGGGTATACGCCAGTATACCCATTATTGTATAAAAAAAAATAAATAAAATTTTTTTCAAAAAAAACTTTGTCGTTTTATTTTGATCTGCGCAACATGTATTATTCAAAAAAAACACGTAAATATGAATAAAAAAAAATCATCTCCCACCTCCCCTCTATAAAAACGCTAGTTATGATCCGCGTAGCAACATGTATTATTAAAAAAAACCCGTAAATATGAATAAAAAAAATCATCTCCCACGCCCCCTCTATAAAAACGCTAGTTATGATCTGCGTATATTTAGTACTGCAGTTACTTTGTTCGAGAGCGGGGGGGGAGACTTAAATTTACTTTTTTTCAGATATTTTTTGATTAAAAAAATTGTATCCATTTTCGATAGGCATTTTTTTTTATTCGTTAATTTTGACTAGCATTTTGTCACTCAACTCGCCCGATTTGTGCGGTGACTCCCCCCTAGGTTAAAGTTAAAGATTTTTTTTTTTTACAGATAACTATTCTAATAATTCCCGACGAATTTTATGATTAACGAGGATTGGATCTGTGTGAAATGCAAAACATTTTTTTCTATACTATGTTTTTTTATTTTTTAAAAAATCTAAATATGAACTACAACTGTTGGTATCCCAATCATCATCTGCTGTTGTTGTGACTGGTCCCGTCCAATCTGTTGTCGTTTGATATGAACTACAACTGTTGGTATCCCAATCATCATCTGCTGTTGTTGTTGTGACTGGTCCCGCCGTCCAATTCTGTTGCTGTTTTTTTTGTTGCCTTTGAGTTTGCAAGGCGTACCACTGCCGGTCCTCTTCAATTTTTTCATTCAATCTTGCTACCTGTTGATTTAGCTGCTCCTCCTTCCACGCTGGCCACTCTTGTGGGTGTTTCTTCCATACGTGATTTGTGAGGCGCCGCTTAAGCAACAGGTGTGATTTATCGATGGGACAGAGAGTTAAATCTTTTGAAAAGAAGAAAAAAAAATTAAAAAAATTTAAAAAAAAATTCTTCAAAAACTTACCAGCAGCGGAGTAGCAGCAATAAGAACCTTCTTTATTCATTGTCAAGTGTTTTCGGAGCACGAGTACACACACACACACACGATGTATCGCCACGAATTGCGCCGCTCGATCAAATTTGCCTCGTATTTATTACGACAACGTTCGGACAACTTCGCTAAGCGGCCGGTGTTCCACGATGCAATCGCATGACGCAATAGGCACGCGTAATTGCAGGAAATATGTGGCACAAATTACGAGTACAACGAATTTATTAAATAAATAGATCAACGCAGGACCCGTGGATTTCAGTCTATTAGGCATCAATTGTCCACGCGAGAAATTTTTTAAATAAATTGATCAACGCAGGACCCGTGGATTTCAGTCTACCACGTTATGTGTGGAAAATTAAAAATAAAATGCAATTTCCGGCAGCGAAGGAAACACATGCGGTAATAATATCAACGTTTCATATTTCCTGTGTCGCAGGATGTGTGGATTACTAATCGGACCGAGTGGCTCATTAATTTGTTTTAAGCATTTTTTGCGGCGAAGGCAAGCGACGCGATGATCTCACCCGCTAAAGGATTCACGAAATATGTTGTATATATATAAAAGGGGGTGGTCGAATAAGGGTTGTAGTCATGCGGGTGGTGCAACAGAAACTCGCACTCCCCATCGAAAATTTAGATTTTGTTTGCGGCGAGGGCGGGAACAATAAAAGCAAACACGGAAAACTGTTACCCAACTCGTTTAGGGCGATGTTTTGTGGACCGAGCGGGTGCGGTAAAACTAACGCCATGTTGACGCTACTCTTCAGCCCCAATGGAGCGCGTTTCGAGAACGTTTACGTCTACTCAAAGTCGCTGTATCAACCCAAATACCAACTACTGTCTTGCGTAATGAAGCAAACCAAAGGACTTGGATACTTTCCTTACAGGGATAGCGACGAGATAATCGACCCCAGTGAAGCGAAAGAGAATTCCGTGTTCATTTTCGACGACGTGTCGTGTGATAAACAAAATAAAATTGGCGAATATTTCTCAATGTGTCGACACAAGTCCATCGACGCGGCCTATCTCTGCCAGACGTACTCCAAAATACCCAAGCAACTGATAAGGGACAATTGCAACATTATAGTACTGTTTAAACAGGATGACGTGAATTTACACCACGTTTACGACGAGCACGTCTCCCCCGACGTTTCGTACGACGCGTTCAAAAATATCTGTTCCGCCTGTTGGCAGGACAAGTACGGAAGCCTCGTAATTGTCAAAGATTTTGAATTGAAAAACGGCCGTTACCGCAAGGGTTTTGATAAGTATATAAAAGTGGATGACAAGTGATCGCCGGAAACACACAGTGTCATGAAGGCGGCGCCCGTTGACATCGCCGACGCGGCGCTTAAACGGAAAGTAAACGACCTGTCCAAGTCAATTAGGAAAAAGTACTTGGCTCTAAAGTTGGGCAAGAGCGAGGAGGACGCGTCCATTCGGAAACTTTTTAAACCCGTCAGCGAGCCGCTCGAGCGTATTGCGAAAATAAAACCCCTCCAACCGGCGTTGTTAAAAGTAAAAAGCGAACATACCGGCCTCAAGCAAGAACCGAAAGCGGAAATCAAAAAGAACGACAACGTGTCGTTTTTGCCGTTGGAGGAGATTCGGGAAACGGCGACATCCTCGGCTGCCGATCGTAGTGTAGAGATGCAAGATATTCAGCAGGAGGAAGGGGAGGAGGATGAAGTGTTTGACACCTCGAATGTGGCTAACGAGTCCTTTCGATCATATCTGGATCAATATCCTGAGATTTCCCATCCTTATATTCAAAATTTATGGGCGAAATCGGCCGACACGGACATCGTTTATGGCCCCGTTTATGACTCGATCTCATCGAAATGGGTTCTCGGCAATAAGTGGATGGATTTTCATCGAAGATCCGGCGACATTATTGTGGACGGCACGCGTTACCCCGGCACTCTCGGTCTATATAATTTGGTGTTTTTGAAAAACCCCCAGACATACACCGAAAACGATTTGGCAGAATATAAAAAAATTATGGATGTCACGGGGGTACATAGGGACTCGCGCGGGCGTCTAAAACGCGCGTCGACGGTACCCAAGTACGTTCAGGTCATTCGACCGTTAGTAAAACCGCGTCCTTATTCGTACAGTGGACAAGGTTATAGTATGCGTTATAATAACGCGCCTATGGAATACGTGTACTGGGACGACGTCAACGAACTCGTTGAGCGCCTAAAATTACTGGTCGCGTCGAAACACGCAGGGAACACGTCTGCGGACAACGAAATTCTCTCTATCGTCGAAGAGTTAAAAGAAGCCGGTATAATACGTTAGTTTAATAATGAGTCTGGACAAGTTTGGACGTTCCAGCGGTGTCCGCTCCAAGCGAACTACCGTGATAAAGAGCTCCGCCTTCGATTATACCGCGGAGGGAAACGTCGATATGAACCATTTAAGAATTTGCAATGTCCAAATGCCTAGCGAAAACTACGACGCGGCCACCAAAAAGTACGTGGACGATGAAGTGGACGAGGCGCTTACGAAAAGACTACGATCCAAGAACGTCATCGCACCACCGCTGCTAGCCCCAGAAGAACAAGCGTTCGAAAAACACGCTTTAGCGGTGGAGCGACTCTCGCGGCAAAACAGGGACATTACCCTGGCGTTGGAAGCAAACAAGAGTAGATTCGCACGTTTAGAGCAACAAGTTGGAACGTTTCGAGGTGAATTTCTAAAGTTTCGCCGCGACCTTGATCGCAAACTAGGCGAGATATGCACAAAGCAAGAGTTGGAAAGTCACGCGTTAGTGACGGAACGGAGATTCGACGAGATTGTTCCCGAGGTGAATCGACTCTCCCGGGAAAATAAAGATATAACGAGGGCGTTGGAATTAAAGATTCTCAATCACCCGCCGCAGCAACAGTCGTATCGGCCCAAAAAAAGAGCAGCGGACCAAATTGACGAATGAGTAGTAAAGAAAAGATACAACTCGTGCGGGAACTGCACAGGCCGGCACGTAGAAATTATGCGCGTCGCAGAACTATAATACGAGGGTTGGATGATTTGTGGCAGGCCGATTTGGCCCAGCTCGATCGATATGCGAAACAAAATAAAAACTTTAAATTTATATTGGTTGTTATCGATTGTTTTTCAAAATACGTGTGGTGCGAACCGTTAAAAAGAAAAATGGGTAGTGATGTGACCAAGGCCTTCGCCAAAATTCTAAAAGAGGCACGGGATCGACACCCAAAAAACCTGCAAACGGATCTGGGCAAGGAATTTTATAATGGCAATTTTGAGAAGCTCATGACCAAGCACGAAATAAATCATTATAGTACGTACAGTAAGAAAAAGGCTGCGATAGTCGAACGTGTAATAAGGACGCTCAAAGAAAAATTGCATCGGTATTTCTCGTTAAACGGAACGTACCGCTGGACAGACGTGCTGCCCTCTGTCGTTCAACAATACAACAACAAGAAACACAGAACGACGGGAATGAAACCTAACGCGGTGAATAAAAGTAACGCCGATTCACTTTTGAAGAGCGCTTTCAGTCACCTGAAAATATTCGGAGCTAGCAAATTGAAAGTGGGTGACGTGGTTAGAATTAGTAAAGCCAAACACGTGTTTAACAAAGGATACACGCCGAATTGGACCACCGAACTATTTAAAGTGGTCAAAGTGCAGATCACGAACCCGGTGACGTATCTTCTCGAAGATATGAACGGTAAACCTATAATGGGAGGATTTTACGAAGAAGAATTGCAAAAAACGGCCAATCCTGACGTCTATCTCGTTGAAAAGGTTCTGCGCAGGCGCGGTAAAAAAGTTTTGGTACGCTGGTTGGGATTGGACAAGTCGCACGATTCGTGGATTGACAACGCGAATGTATTATAAGTCTCAGTGTCGATGTAACAGTTGTGTCGGGGCGCGCATCATGGAGCAGCAGCAAATATCGCTCCCCCCCGAAGAGTTGTACGAATTTTTAACGAGCTACGACATACATTATACGCCGCCGCCGCCACCACCACCACCGGAAGTGCAACAACAACAACAAGTAAGAAAACCGTCAAAACGGCGTCGTAGTACGACGACGCCCCCAAAGCCTCACAAAAAAAAAAGAAAAAGAGAAGAAACGGTTCAGCAGCAGCAGCAGCAGCAGCATACCGGCTCATCCTCCTCCTCCTCCTCCGGTTGGTTCGATACATTTATAGACGACGAAGAAAGAAGGGTGGTATGCGAAGCGTTCCAGTTGAAAATGTTTTTAGAGTCGCAGCTGGTGCGAAACGAGGAACGGATCAAAGAGACTGAAACTAAAATTGCCCTGCTGCAGAGCGAGTTACAAGTGGCGCGTCTTCACTCCGACGAATGCAGAAAAAAACTTAAACATTTTGCAAGTTTAGCGTCCTCTCTGCCCGCATCAATCCCATAGTTTTTTTTATTTTAAAAATATTGTCGATGTTGATGTAAATAAAAAAAAAAATCTTTAGTGTTTTTTTTATTTAGACACACACACACACACACACTCCTCCAAACAACAACAACAACAACAACAACAACTAGAACAAAACCTGTTGAATCGGAAGTGAAAAAAAAGTTACATATACATTTTACATTAGAATAAAAAAAAACCAACATAAGCCTAATTTTTTTACAAATATTTTTTATTATTAGGTCGCAATGCATATGTTAAAAACAAAATCAATTATCGTCACTAAATTATTATGTATTCTGGGAAAAGACTAACATAAGTTTAATTTTTTACAAATATTTTTATTATTATTAGGTCGCAATGAATATGTTAAAACAAATCAATTATCGCCATTAAATTATTATATATTCTGGTGTGAGCTTCGCTTCGAATCTCGACCGTTGATCGCGGTATGAATGTAAATTGCAGCGCGATTGTGTGCGATGGCGTACCGCCGCCGTCGCGTTTGACGACTGGATGATATCATCGCCCGCCGGTGTGCGGCAGCGGATGCATGACATCATCGCTTTGCGAAATGTTTAAACGAAACCTTGGCGGGTGAGATCATCGCGTCGCCTGCCTTCGCAACGAGACTTTCATATTAGTCCGCTGTCGAAATTCAGTATATAAAAGGTTTCGATTGTTTGTAACATCATTTAAATACCGCTTGAGTTGTGTGTGTGATCAAGTCGCTTAATTGATCAAACGATCCGTGTTATCTCAGTGTTAGCCGCCCCCACCGCACCCATCCCAAACCAACGCCAAAGTAAGTACTATTTTTTGTTTTTTGAAAAAATTGTCAATATTGAACTGAAGGATTCTACTTTCGTTATAGATGGACTTAAAAGCATTAAATGAAAAAATTGCAGCGAATAAAGAGAATCAAAAACCAATAGTTAAGTTGGGGCAGTTATGCGTTGGTCGACCATACAAGATAGACAAGGCCAGAATAGTAAAGACCCAGTTTGGGGAGGCGGTTCTATTGGAGTTAGAATTATCGGTGGTGTTCCTGCCGAACCGGGTGACGGACAGCTTCCGGCCGATTATAGACCAATTTTCGACGGGCCGCTACAGTCTGGTTTATCGGGGCGTTAAAGAAGTCGGCAGTTGGCCCGCTCAACAATTTGAAATTGTTCAAAATTAAAAATTACGGGGGGAGAGAGAGAGAGACGGTAAGTCTTATTTTTTCAAATATTATTATTATTAATTGGTCGCAATGAATTTTACGCGAACTATTGAGGACGCTCAAAATTTAATTTTGGCTTTTCGTCAAGTGAACAAATACGTGTTCGATAATTTAACGGAAGAAGATAAAAATGTTTGGTTGGGACGTTTACGCAGAAACATCATTCGGTGCAACAAGATTGTTCGTAGTCCAAAAAAAAATATATCCATGGGGTTACAAAGAAAAATACAGACAACAATTCAACATCTTAAGACTATTAAACAAATGATTTTGAATCATCGCCACCATTTTGGAATGGGGTTGCAAAACAACAGTCCTGCAAATATAAAACAAAGGGTTTTGTGGGAGCAGATAGTATCTTGTTTCCAGGGAAGAGTTTTAACGGGTGTAATAATCAATTTGAAACACAAAGACGAACAACAGTTTTTAAACGACTGTCTTGTCATATTTAAGAAAAAAATTTCAAAAATTTTAAAACAAGCGTCGCCAATGCTAAAAGTAAATGCCACGTTTTGCGGGGAATTTATAAAGAGAAAAAGCGACGACCAAGACGTGACCGACGTGAAATATATTTCTACCAAAAATGCTGTCATCGACTTGGGGACGGATTTAAACGAATGGTTCGTTGAAAATGTTAAAATTCAAATTCTAAATAAATTGTCTGAATTTCAAGAACGCGATTCGGGATTTGCCTTGCAAAAAATTCTTTATTTGGAAATTAATATTAACAAATTTGAAGTGGGTAACGGCTCTTCCTACATTGAATTGCCCCCAGAAATTAAGAGAAAAAATGCATGCATTAATATTCAAAATAATGACGAAGCCTGTTTTTATTGGTCAGTGGTCTGTGCTTGTTTTCCTGTACATCTCAAACAACACTTACCAACTTCATATCCTTATTATAAGGGCGTTTTAAGAACTGAAAATTGCCCAACACCGATGGGTCTAAATCAAATTCATATATTTGAAAAATTCAACGAAATTTCCGTAAATGTGTACGTTTTAGAGTTAATTCAAAATAACAGTAAAAGTTTTTATTCAGTGTTACCGGTCCGTTTGACTAAAGAAAAACGCGAAAAACATGTCAATTTACTATTAATTCAAAATAAGTATTATCCAAAAATTAATGATTTTGATCCGGAACCGACGACGGCAGAGGACCATAAATATGAAAAAGAAGAAGAAATTAAATATCATTATTGTTATATTAAAATTTTATCTCGACTAGTGTCGCGCCAGCTTAGTAGACATAACGGTAAAAAATATATTTGCGATAGGTGTTTGAATTACTTCAGTAGCGAAACGCTCTTAAAGGATCATGAAAGGTTGTGTGTCAGTTTGAACGATTATAAAGTGTCTTTTCCCAAATACGACTATGTTGAATTTCGAAACCATATATACAAACAAACCACGCCATTTGTAATCTACGCCGATTTCGAAAGTCAACTTAAAGATGTAAATTTGGTAATTTCAGACAAAACGCGAAAATATCAAAAGCATGAGGCATATAGTGCCGCATATTATTTTAAATGTTCTTATGACGATTCTTTATAGATTCGTTTAGATTTTTGGGGGCGTCTCTAGACAATTTGGTAAACAGCATCGACAAAAATGAACTTTACATATTAAAAAAGGAATTTTCTCACCTTCAAGACGAATCAAAACTAAATTTATTGTCGCAAAAGGGTGTATTTTGTTATGATTACATAGACGACTACGACAAATTAAACGAAACGAGTTTACCGCCCATCGATGCTTTTTACAATAAATTATATGAGTCCGACATTAGTGAAGAAAAGTATGCTCATGCGCAAAAAGTCTGGTCCGCGTTTGAAATTAAAAACTTGGGCGAATATTCGGATTTATATTTGAAAACGGACGTTATTCTTTTGGCCGACGTATTTGAAAATTTTCGAAAAAATTGTATGGTGACGCATATTTTGGACCCGGCATGGTATTTTAGTATGCCCGGATATACGTGGGACTGTATGCTTAGATTCACAAAATGTCGTTTAGAACTGATGCGTGACATTGATCAGATTATGTTTATCGAACAGGGTATACGGGGTGGGATTTCGGTGTGCGTTGGCAGGTACGTTGAGGCAAACAACAAGTACATCTCCAATTACGATCCATCAAAGCAATCGAATTATCTCACATTTTTTGACGTTAACAATCTTTACGGCAAGGCTATGTCGGAGCCTCTTCCCTACGGCGGATTCACATGGTTGACTCGGGAAGAAATTGCCTCCCTTAGCATTAATAATGTTCCAGACACGGGCGGGGTAGGCTATATTTTGGAGGTAGATTTGCAATACCCTCAGAGTTTACACGATCTACATAAAAAATTTCCCATTTTGTGCCGAGCATCGCGTGCCTCCCAATTCAAAATTACCAAAATTGATGACAACCCTTCTTAATAAAACCAATTACGTTATACACTATCGAAATTTAAAGCAAGCTTTAAAACACGGACTCGTTCTTACTAAAATACACAGAGTATTAAAATTTAGGCAATCTTCTTGGCTAAAAGAATATATCGATCTAAATAATCACTTACGGACGCAAGTGGTAAAAATCTTTTTAAATTATTTAACAACGCGGTGTTCGGAAAAACTATGGAAAACATACGTAAGCATCGGGTCGTAAAATTTGTTAGAAAGTGGGAGGATCGTTACGGTGCTAAAAATTTAATTGCTAGTCCCCGATTTCACAATAGAACTGTACTAGATGATAATCTAATGTTGGTGGAACTGAAAAAATCGGAACTTATTTTTAACAAACCCCTTTACATTGGAATGTCAATTCTGGATCTATCTAAAATTATCATGTATTCGTTTCATTACGATTACATGCTACCCAAGTTAGGTCCGGAGAAATGTAAAATTCAGTATATGGACACGGACAGTTTCATTTACAACATCCATTGTGATGATGTATACGAAGAGGTTATTAAGTCCAATTTAAGCAAATTCGACACGTCCGACTATCCCATTGATAATCCATACAATATGCCTCGCGTCAATAAGAAAGTACTGGGTCTAATGAAGGACGAGGCCAACGGTTCAATAATTTCACACTATGCCGGGCTAAGATCGAAAATGTACACTTATAAAATCTTAAACGGAAAAACTGTAAAAAAATCAAAGGGTGTAAACTACCAGATTGTTAAAAATAAAATGACTTGAAGATTTTGTTGATTGCTTGAAAAATTTAAAAGAAAAACATGCTACTCAACGAACCATTCGTTCTTATACGCACGAGGTGTTTAGTATCGAACAAATTAAAGTGGCGCTAAGTCCGTATGACGACAAAAGATATCTTATAGCAAACACGTTTGATACTCTTCCGTGGGGACATTACAAGGCACTGTAATTTTTTTTTCTCTGTTGTAGACAATGGCCGAATTGTTGTCGTTGAAAGATCTATGTATAAAGTCAATTAGTGAAAACGTTCATTCTGTTGCACATTTTCTGCTTGAAACGACCTTACCGAGGACGCTAACGCTACAGATAATGGAAAAATATCCCGAATATAGGTGGAAATATATTAATGCACTCGCTGTCAAATGTGAACGACCACCTCCACCAGATTTGAGTTTGATAACCCGTCAAAAGAAAGTATCGTTGGCACATCGAAATGCCATTTTAGTATGGCCAAGGTATACAGACCATCCTTTTGAGCATTATAGCTATTATTTATGGGAAAAACACTATATAGTGATGACCCGAACATTTCTGTTGATGGTTTGTGAATCTTGCAAAGACGCTTTTATAACTTTTGAAAAAAAATCAAAAATCAAATTTGACAAATTTGATTTTTGCGATTATCGGCACATACCTACAGTCGAAGCCTGTGCATTAATATATATGGTATACCAGAGTCAGAGGAGTTGGTGTGAAAGTTGCTATTCCGAAATACACTTTGAATTAGAACCCGAAGAAGAAATCGATGATCACACCAGAATATATAATAATTTAATGGCGATAATTGATTTGTTTTAACATATTCATTGCGACCTAATAATAATATTTGTAAAAAATTAGGCTTATGATAGTCTTTTTAGAATCCCCCTCAGAAAAAACGACGATCACACCGGAATATATAATAATTTAATGACGATTCATTGCAACCTAATAATAAAAAACATTTGTAAAAAAAATTAGGCTTATGTTGGTCTTTTTTTTATTCTAATGTAAAAAAAATGTATATGAGTGTTTGTGTGTCTAAATAAAAAAAACACTAAAGTTTTTTTTTTTTTTTACATCAACATATGGCGTGGGGACGGGGGGGGCGGGGGGCGGGGGGACGGGGGGCGGAAGGACGGGGGGGCGAGCACCAGCGGCAGCCCCCGGGGACTCTACCAGCGGTGGGCCCCCCCGCGGGGCGACGCACCACGGACAACGGTTTGGTTGGCACCACCACGGACGACGATTGGCACCACCACGGACAACGATTTGGTTGGCACCACGGACGACGGTTAGGTTGGCACCACGGACGACGGTTTGGTTAGGGCCGGGGGGGCGGGGACTCTACCAGCGGGGGCTACGCCCCCCCACCTCTACCAGCGGGGGCTACGCCCCCCACCTCTACCAGCGGAGGCTACGCCCGGGGGCCCCCCGCGGGCGAACGGTTGACACCACGGACCCCCACGGTTGGCACCACTGACAACGGCTGGCACCACGGACAACGGTTTGGTTGGAACCACGGACGACAATTTGGTTAGGTCGGTACCACGGACGACGGTTTGGTTAGGCCGAGCGGCCAATGGGCGAGCGACCTTGAACCAATGGGCGAGTGGCCTATGAGCGAATGGCCCAAGGGCGAAAAGAAGAAGACACGTGGCCGAGGGGCCCGGGGGCGGGGGGCCCGTGGCCGAGTGGCCAAAAAGTGAGGTTAGGGGGTCCCTGGAAGTCCCTTTATCCATCTACTAAATTAACTGAATAATTTATAAGAAAGAAAACGAAATTTTTATTCTTCATTCGTGATTGAAAACAAAATAAATAATTTCTGTTACCCGTTTTATCCGTTTTAATATTTTCAATATTTTTGTAATTTACTCCTAGTACACATATCTGGTATCCAAGGGTCTTCTATTTACGTTGGCCGTTGAAGCTCACACTTCCATTTCCCACTACTTTACTGAAGATTCACGGGTATCTACTCGCGCTCATCACTACTGGACTGCTATAAAGTAGGAGAACCGAAGGTGACGTGATCGCCAAACAATCGCTCGCACATGCAGGGTTTTCCCATATTATTTTTTCCAGGCCATCATCCAATATTTTCTTACACTAGGTCAACATTTTAAAATAATAAGCCTTTTTACAATTACAAATCATTCAGGAAACTTGCAGCGACATGTACAATCTTGTCATAAAGAAATTTTTGACATTTCTGCAGGCTCATCACAACCGCCCTCTTCAAATTCATCAGCAGCAAGTAAAAAAAGGCCGTTAAATATCCAACCTACCTGAGATGATGTCGTTATAAAACAAAAAACCAATATTTCAGTTTTATAATACTCCTGATTTGTTGAAGGAAACGTGTACAGGACTGGTAACGGTTTACGGCCGTCCATTCAGCATATTCAATGATTCGGGTTTTCGAACAATTTTAGAACTGATAATAGCTGGACTAGAAAATAAAATCGCAATTTACCTGCGAAATATAAAAAAAGTGTCGTTAAATGCTTTGGGTTTAAAAGAAAAAATAATGACAGAGTTAAAGAGGAAGTTATTATCTTTCAAAGTTGATGGAGCAAGTAGATTTGGTAGAAGTATATTAGGAATCAGCGCTCAATTTATTGGCAATAATAACTGTCTAGTTTTAAGGGCGTTGGCGATGCGGGAATTGAAGGAAAGACATGCTTCCTCAAACGTTTTAAGAATAATATCGACTGTATTAAAAGAATATCACTATAAGAACAGACAATGGGGCAAATCTGCTCAAAGCGGTGAGTTTGATAGAAGACGAGCAACGCGATATTGTTACTGACGAAGAAGAAAATAAAGAGCAAGAAAATGAATAAATAGAAAATGGAATTCGAGAAAGTGGCATTGCCACAAATTCCGCGTAGCCCCATTCTACGAAGTGTAAGGAGCACATACTTTGAAGCTTGCCGTGGATGATGCCTTTATCAAATGCGAATAGCAAACGGTACCGATGTTTATAAATACAAAACAGGTAGTAATTACTTAATGTGAGGTATTAAATTGAGATTTAACAAGGGGAATCCATTCAAATCCAGTTGGTCATTAAGTAATACATTCGAACCTCTCATTTTATTAATCTCCATAGCTTCTAGTAAATTTAATTTTCTAGTTTTTGAAACAGTGTGTAAAATATCGAAATTGTCGTCAAAATTGTGTTTTTCTAAATTTAAATGTATAGCGTAATTAGAATCTGAACTATTGTTTTTAAATGATCGTCGATGTTCGTTGATACGTTTTTTGAAAGATCTACCTGTTTGTCCAATATAAATCTTACATGATCCGCAGTTTAATCTATAGACTCCAGAATTCTGGGATCTATTAGATTTAGATTTATTGTTCTTAACAAATTTTTTGGCGCAAATGAATTAAAAGGAAAACATAAAATAAAAAGTAAGAAGCCTGAAATATCGTAGATTTCGCGAGATCAATTAAATAATTAAATGCTGATAAAGGTTATTTTCAGACATTGTTTATTTGTATTGGTTCATTTTCAGCTCTTAATTTATACTAGAGTTTAAATATATTACTGCTCTTTTTATTTAATTAAATAATTTTTTTTTAAATAAATTCATTTTTTGATTGTAGTATTTTAGCCGGAAATTTATGAACTATTTTTGAATAGTTCAAAATAGTGTTATAATATAGCCCGAAAACGACGGTTTGACGTATATACATCTAAGCTAAAATGCAGTCTTTGCTGGAAATACTTTGGAATATGGTTTTTTATAATTATGAAAAATAAGGTCGCAGACTGTAAATATCGTGTAAGATGTTGGGATACCTTATGTTAGTCTTAGTCAATAGTTCTGCAGTTCTGGATTTTCGTTTGCACTTTCTTGCTAAAATGTAATAATCACTTTTTATCATTTCTTGTACATAAGGAATGCATCATCAATTGGTCTTATAAAAATCGTGCGGTGCAGGGGGTGGTGGGGGTGAATTTTCTAAAAATTGTCAAGAAATTATTATTTTTTTGTTATCTACACCATACTGCTCTTAAATTGACAAAACCGCTTTTCAATATTTTTATTAGAAATACTTTATTTTTTCATTTTAAAAACACCGCATAATGCTTTTATATGGGAGTATCTTATGAATAAAAGCTTGCTCTGAAATCTCTTTTTTATGTTATCGTTTACCTCGCTGGAACTTGAAAACTATTTGGTTTATCAAAAAACTGTTTCCTATAAACGATATGCATTGAAGGTCAACGAATCCGTTATTTTTTTAAAAACCCCAATCTGATGGATAGTTTTTGTTTTTAATTAGCAAAATGTAAAACCATGTCGTGAATATCACGGAAGCCAGCGAAGCAGCGAGGAAGGGTCAGATTTGCGAGGACGGCAATAGACTTTGCGGTTCCGACGTGCGCTTGTACAACCACTTTCGCAACGAGGATAATTCTATTTATTTTTTATGTCTACGTTTTAAGTGTCAAAATAGTTTTCTTTGAGGGAGTGAAGTAGTTTTTAATGTGACTAAAATATATTTATTTTTGTGTGAGAATGATAAATAATAACGCATTAGTTATAGTTTTCATCCAAATGGATATTAAAATCAGTACATGTTCTAATTGCGAACTTGATTCAACAATCAAATTAAAGCATTTAACGAACACTAAAGGATAAGTTTTTAACTTCCAATTATGTGTACCTTGTCAATAAGGCGGAAAGCTCTTGACGTCAAAACAAATATCCAAACAAAAATTAATTGAATGTGCAAAAATCCGCATGAACATCTGTTAAGGCAAGGATCCTGATGCTCTACATATTTTTTTGAATTTTAATGACATAAGGGAACAAGTTTACAATGACATAAAAACTGTTACAAAACCTATGCGAGTTTTAAATTGCGTATTTTGCCAGAAACGTTTAAAAAATCAAAAGCTCTGACAAGTTATGACTAATATGGAAAAACAAAATTAAAACTCGAAGAAATACGAAATTAAATGCTTCATGTTATTTGACAGAATCACGTAAAACAATAAATAAGCTCGCACATTGGGATTTTTGGTTAAAAAAGTTAAAGGCAACTTTGTGGATCGAATTAGTGAATTCTCCAAGAAGAAATCTATACCTAGAAGAACCTAGAAATTTTTTGAAACGGTTTTCTAAGGAGCAAGTCATTGAAGCAGTAGTGCATCACACTAAGACGGAAACGTCCAACTATTTATCCTTTGCTTCGTCAGCAATGATGAAGATTTGCCAAAATATTAAAACGGAAATAAATGGCATAATTTAAATTTAAAAATTTGAAAATTAAGGATTACAAAACGCATATTCCAAATAATTTATATTTTTTAACAAGTGTTCTTGGCTCCAGCGAAACATGTAATGCCAGGAAAGAAACGGAAATACTTAATATTTGTCAAGATGATGAGTTTAAATGAAAAAAGAATATACCCCTAAACTTATTGGTTTGGGACTCTTAACCTATTAGGAGACCAAGTCATAAAAAATGGTTGAAACCAGCCACGCTTGTTGTCACACAGTATCTTACAAACAAATTTCAATAAATGAAACTATACCTGGAAACTTTAAACGTTTGCCATATAATGTAAAATTCAATGAAAAATTTCACATGTACTGATAACCGAAACAATATTACAAGAGTATACATCAGTTCTAAACACCTCTCAATATAAAAAAAGGTATAGAGACATTCAATTTTCTGTGAAATAAGATTTTTTAATTTAGACACAACATTTTAGGGGTAACGGGCCATTGTGTTCCTATAAAAGAAAATTTATGAAATGTATTGGTTCCTGTAAACGTGTAAAATCAATATGTAGCAATAAGCAAGATAAAAATGATCCCTGACCAACACGAAGGTTTTTTTTTTAGATTAACTTTTTACTTCTACTTAATTTTAGTTGTTATTATGGATATAATTTTAATTTTTATTCTGGCTTCTATTGGTTTAATATGCAATGTTGCAATGTCAAAAATAACAAAACAGTATCATCCCTATCAAAAAATTCAACTATGAGGGCAAATACGTATCACATTCGCTACGAAAGAGGGTATACAAACAAAAACGAACTTAAGCGGCCGCCGCAACCGCAAATCTTTTATTACCTGACCGTCTTTGCGAATTTGACCCTTTCTCTCTGCTTCGCTGGCGGCCGTGATGTTCACGACAGGGCTTCATATTTTGCTAATTAAAAATAAACGATCCATCCGATTATAGTTTTTGAAAAAGTAGCTGATTCGTTTATCTTCAATGCATATGATTTATAAAAAGCATTTTTTTGATAAACCAAATAGTTTTCAAGTTCCAACGAGGTAAACGATAACATAAAAATGAGTTTTCAGGGCAAGCGTGTATTCGTTAAAGATATAAAAGCATTATGCGGTGTGTTTTTAAAATGAAAAAAAAAGATTTCTAATAAAAATATTGAAAAGCGGTTTTGTCAGTTTAATGGCTGCATGTTGTAGATAACAACGACATAATAATATTTTTTTGTCATTTTTATTATAAAATTCACTCCCACCACCCCCTGCACCATACGATTTTTGTACGACCAGTTGGTTTTGCATTCTTAGGGACAGTGCAAAATTGCTACACATTTATGTTTTTAAAATAGGAAAATAATCACTCAGACCAGCCTGTAGAACTCCAGAGTTTTTGATTAAAGTTACATCAAAAACACAAATGTAATCTAGCCATTTTAATGAAGTTTTTGTAGTTCTCGTAATTTTTGTAAGGTTTTTAATAATATACAGAGGGTTCAAATGAATTTTTTAGGGGTGGAACTATTATAAAATAATTTTTTAAAAATGTGTCTGGATTGTTAGACCTTTAAAATTTCTTAAACAGCAAATACCCCTTAGCCTACGAATTCATTATAAGAGGTAAAAATATATATAAAAACAATTTCAGTTTGAAATGTTTGTTTGCGTTTTGTTTACGTTGACGCAATCAAATGAATATCAATATTTTTTATCGCATTATTTAAAAGGAAGTTTGAATTAAGATTCTAAAATTTGTAAAATTTCTTTCTAAAATTTTTATCTTGACATCTATTTATAGAAGTTTATGCCTCTTTCCAAAAAAACTATTTTGAAGATATTCAAACTTTTTAGTAAGTAAGTAAGTAAGTTCTTTTTAGTTATGAAAAAATTAAATATATCCGAAACAATACCATATGTTATAAAAGATTTGTTACTTTTTGGCTACAACACATTCAGTGCACTTCAGTGCAGTAATAATTATTACTGTTATGTAGTTTTTTCATGAAGCAAAAGTTTACATCTTTTTAAAAAATATGCAGGTCATCAAAAAGTGAGCCCCTTGCAAGTGACGATGCGGCTACAAGAAAATTACGTTTAAACGCACCCGAAGCCATTCATGACATGCAACGGATTTAATTTTTTATGAACATGTTTCATATATTCAGCGGAATTTATACATACCAGAAGCTCTTTGGTCATCGTGACTTCCCGAATATATAATCTCACTATAAGACACACCTTGTCACTTAATTGACAATGGACTATTCCATGGTTCTGAATTTAGGACTCAATATAATTTCAGACCTCCATTTGGCAACCAAAATACCCCTTATAATTCTTGAAATTTCGGCATATCTATAATGCAAAGACCTGAGCCGATGGATACCTCTTCAGGTAATGATGGAATAAATAATACGCCACGGGTCAACCCTCGACGCGATATAGTTGAAGAACTTTTCAACCAATCAATCGAACATCCCTGTGATTCAAACGAATCCGACGAAATCCCAGCTTGCGAAAACTCTGATCAATATAACTCGATTAATTATGCAGTTAATCAATTCGACGACTACCAATATTATTGCCCAGAAATTAGTTAACAATGTGAAAATAATGCATATTGCGATCAAACTTCAAGTGATTTTGAGTACCCCGAAAATTTCGATAAATCATCAAATCAAAATTTTTCGGAGCAACCGAATATTCAGGAACAGAGATAGTTCACTTAAATAATTATGCTAACACTAATTTTCCAGTTCTTTACCTTCCGGAAATAAATGCTTATTTTTTTAGTTGACACAGGAAGTGGTCGCAGTTTCATTGAACCTAATCTTGCGTATATTTCTCGCGGCACGATAACAACGGAATTGTTGCTCGTACGATAAGCCCAAGCTACGTCGTATCATAACGAAGTCGTGAATCTGCCGATAATTAACTCTTAAGTTTCCAGGTATAGTTTCATTTATTGAAATTTGTGTTTCGTGAAATGTGGGTGGTTTGTCCAAAGTTTCTTCCAATATGTCCACATTATCTGCAGCAAACTGTACAAATCTATTCGATACCAATTGCCTAGACACAGTTACGTAATCGCTTTCTAATTAAAGCTGAATTTTTTCTTGAGCGATGCTTAGAATATCTGTGCAAGATATTGAGTGACCACAAGTGTGGAAGGTTTCGACAAGTTTTTTTGACTTGGTCTCCTGATGGGCTAACAGTCTCAAACCAATATGTTTAAGGGTATATTTTTTCCATTTGAAATCGCAAAGATGATATCTTGACAAATATTAAGCATTTCTGTTTCTTTCCTGGCATTACATGTTTCGCTGGAGACAAGAAGACTTGTTAAAAAATATAAGTTATTTGGAATATGCTTTTTGTAATCCTAAATTTTTAAATGTTTACATTCTGCATTACTTGGTATGCCATTTACTTCCATTTTAATATTTTGGCAAACCTTCGGTATTCCTGACGGACCAAAGGATAAATAGTTGGACGTTTCCGTTTCAGTGTGATGCACTTCAATAGCTTGCTCCTTAGAAACTGTTTCAAAAATAATACTAGGTTCTTCTAGGTTCTAGATTTCTTCTTGGAGAATTCATTAATTCGATCCCCAAACTTGTCTTTTACTTTTTTAAGCAAAAATCCCCATGTGCAGGTTTATTTATTGTTTTACTTGATTCTGTCAAATAGCATAAAGCATGATATTTAATTTCGGTTGCCATTAAATCAAGTTCGCCTATTTTTGAATAAAATGTCGAATTTCTTTGAGTTTTCATTTTGTTTTTCATATTAGTGGTCATGACTTGGCATAGCTTTAGATTTTTTAAACGTTTCTGGCAAAATACGCAATTTGAAATTCGTATAGGTTTTGTAACATTTTTTATGCCATTGTAATCTTGTTCCTTTATGTCATTAAAATTAAAAAAAAAATGTGTAGGCCATTCGGATCCTTGCCTTATTAATTTTTGTTTGGATATTTGTTTTGACATTATGAGCTTTCCGCCTTTTTGACAAATTAAATTACGTGTAATTAAAAATTTTTCCTTTAGTGTTAGCAGCTTCTTTGGTTAAGGGCTTTAATTTGATTGTAGACTCAAGTTTGCTATCAAAACAAGTACTGCTTTTAATATCCATTATTATGTAAATCTATAAATATAGACCATTTGGATGAAAATTATAACTAATGCATTATTATTTATCATTCTTACCCAAAAATAAATATATTTTAGTCACATTAAAAACTACTTCACTCCTTTAAAGAGAACTATTTTGACACTTAAAACGCAGGCATAAAAAATACATAAAATCAACCTCGCTGCGAAAGCGGGTCTACAAGCGCACGTCGGAACCGCTAAGTGGTTTATTGCCCTCGCAAATCTGACCCTTCCTCGCTGCTTCGCTGGCGGCCGTGATATTCACGACATGACTTCACATTTTGCTAATTAAAAAAAAACTATCCATCAGATTGGGGTTTTTAAAAAAGTAACGGATTTGTTGATCTTCAATGCATATCGCTTATAGAAAACACTTTTTTGATAAACCAAATAGTTTTCAAGTTACAACGAGGTAAACGATAACATAATAATGAATTTTCAGAGCAAGGTTTTATTTGTTAGAGACTCCCATATAAAAGCATTATGCGGTGTTTTTAAAATGATAAAATGTATTTCTAATAAAATATTGAAAAGCGGTTTTGTCAACTTAATAGCAGTATGGCGTAGACAACAAAAACATAGTAATTTTTTGACAATTTTTGGAAAATTCACCCCCACCACCCCCTGCACCGTACGATTTTTATACGACCAGTTGATTATGCATTCTTAGGGTATAATATAAATAAAATGATGGCGGCCAGAGAGGTGGTTCGGCTCAACCACGGAAGCAGGAGGGTATTCTTCTGCTCGGATAGTAGGGCTGCACTTATGGCGCTGAAGTCAGTGCGCGACCGCTCCTTTTTGATAAAGGAGTGCAAAGGGGTACTGAGAAAAGTGGCCGAGGAGAGGAATGTGACGCCGGTCTGAGTCCCGGGTCACGCCGGGATCCGGGGCAATGAGGTAGCGGACGCATAGGCACATGGGACCAGAGCTCCGCTTGGGCATCGCCCTGTGTGTGAGGTGGCTCACGAAGCCTGGGTGAGACAACGGGCCGCGGTGGGCTGGAGAGTTGCTCCGGGAATGAGGCAGGCGAGACTTATGATGGATGGGCCCGCCCTCCCTCGGACCAGGGAGCTGCTTAGACTGACCAGAATTCTTTGTTGAATTTTTTGTTCTGTCACAAATAATTTTAATGGAAAAATTTAAGCTTGTAGTTCATTTTGCAATTTAAAATATACCCAAATTATGAAAACCATGATATGACAAAGTGTTACATTTTGTGAAGCGAAAACACAGAGGCAATCAATGAACTTTAGATGAGGAATAGATAATCCGGGAATTGAATATAATTGGAGAAGTATTGCAAAATCCAAACATATCTTCACGGGCACTAGCTGACGCAAAAAATGCTGGAAAAACTCAAGTTTTGACGACTTCAAAAATAAAAAAAGAAAAAAAGAAGAAAAAAGAAAAGTTCAGCAACTACATGAAGGGAATGCATTTAGAAAAATACAATTTCGCATCTGGTTTATCGGAAAATGCAATGAAAACATTAATTTTCCCTTGGAGTGATGAAGCGAGAATTGAGTATTCCGCAATATTTAACAGATATAATTCTTAGCGTTGGTGAACCGAAAATTCTCATGCTGTAGTGTATTAAAATCGGCAAGGTCGGTTTGAATTCAATGTATGGGTAGGAATTTTCCGAGGCAGATTTGCGGGACCTTATTTTTAACATCTGTTGTTCCACTCTTGGAAGACCTACCATTAATTCTTGGAAAGAGTGTTTTATATCAGCAGAAGAGAACTATTAAATGAAGAGTTTGGACAATGTTGGATTGGAACTAGTGGCCTGCGAAATTGTGTGATACCAACTCCCCTAGATTTTTCTTATGAGGGATATTTAAAGATCTTGTATTTAAAGATAAAATTTTCTAAACCAAAACAGAATTAGAGGAAGTCACTCGGGAAGCGTTTGCTTCCATCATTCCTATTGAGTTAGTGAATAGTTGTCATTCAGTAAGAAAAGGTACGTTCAGCGAATATCAAGTATTCTATACTTTTTGCGTTCTGTTTATTAAAATAACTATAATTTATCAATAATAAATAAAATTGCAATTCAAATATTAAATGGCTGTTAGATTTCGTGTTATTCACTTATTAATTATTTTAGTTATTAGTTAGTTAGTTATTAGTTATTTTAAATTGTCCTTATCTTATCTTATCTTTATGTTAACTTCCATTATTAGTTAATAGTTAATAAACTTCTGGCTAAAATACTAGAATCAAAAAATGAATTTACTTTTAAAAAAATTATTTAATTTTTTAATAAAGAGCAGTAATATATTTAATTAAACTCTAGCATAAATTAAGAACTCAAAATGAACAAATACAAATAAACATAGTCTAAAAATAACTTTTATCAGCATTTAAGTATTTAATTGATATCGCGATTTCTAGGATATTTCAGGCTTCTTACATTTTATTTTTGACGTTAATGTGCTTCAGCACCTTTTGTGGATAAATAAATTTTTCAAGCGATCAAGTGGAAGAAAATTTGGAAAATTTCATATTACATAAAAGTCCCCTATTGTTATTAAAGACATAAAAATAATTAAACCGCCAATATTCAAATTGTGTTTATTTCAATAGATGAATCTAAACTATAAATGGATCCTGGCTGATATATTTTCGAACATTTTATTGTTTTTATCCAAAAGTCACAAAATGCCGTTCTTTACTCGCAAATACGGTCGAAATGAATCCTTGTCAGTATATTACGCGCGTAAAATAACGGCCTTAAACTAGGACAAAAATGCTATGTTGCCAGTTGCCTCGTAGGAAGTCATAAAGTACTACAGCTAAACATACTGTGAAGTCATAATGTATGGTTTACCACGGAGATTCAAATGGAAGTACTACGTGCGACAGACATACAAAGATTACATTACGAATTCCGATGCGAGCGCCAACGATCTACGTCTGAACTAAAATTGATAATGTAGGGATAAATGGTCAACCTTGTGACTTCATTTGAAAATTTTGCAGGAAAGTTGCTAAGGCCCTCAATGTCATATTGGCAAAGTTTTACATAGCAAACGTTGTGATTTCCGATTTCGGATGCCACGTAAGATCTTGGCGAAACGTCTTTTTTGTTATAAACGCCACTCGATTTCTGTGATGAGGTTCATTATTAACGGAATAGTAGATAATACTGTCCTTTTGTTTTGTATTATCTGTTCTTGACATCTTGATTCACTGACTCCCAGTATGTTTATGTTTAGTAACGGTGATAATACAATAATAGTAATGGTAAATCTACCATTGCTAACGGTTTTAGTTCTGTTTTTGTCAAAGATGATTTTAATCACTTTAAGAGCTGACATCAAGCTTTAAGTTTTAAGTTAAAGGTATGATTGTATTTTTGCTGAACCGCTTAGGACCCTGTTTAACCTCTCTTTAGAGACAAACATTTCCTTCAGCATGGCATGAACCAAAAATCTGCCCAGTCTTTATTGAAGGTGATGTTACAGATATTAAGAATATCAATATGTTTTTTTTTTAATAGAAAATCTACATTTATAAGTTCTTGTGCAATTACTCAATATATTGCTGAGGTATTGGACATGAAAAGTCAAGTTGATTTTATTTATACCGATTTTGATGGAACGTTTTACAATGTATCACATAATGCCCCTCTGAAAAAAATATTCAACAATTTTGGTTTTCATAATAATCTGGTTAAATATTTTAAATCATATTTGCATACGAAACTCCAGTGAGTTCTTGTACTCTTGGACCATTGGTCTTTTTTTGTTTATTAATGATTGGGTTGATTTAACATGATTCGAAAATACTCCCCTAGCATGGGGAAAGTGTTATTTTACCACGTCAGTTTCGTTTCTTGTGGATCCGAACCACTTCGGATCTTACCACACGGGTTTACGAGCAATCGGATATTTTCGAAGATATTACCATACGGCTTGAATTTTGACGGTTGTCAATTGGTGCTCAAAAACTAACGGACATAGAAAAAGTATAGTATGCAACACGTTTGGTAAACTGTTCACCACATTTGTTGCATAATATATGCTGATGATCTAAAACTTCTTTTGAAACAAGCCTTATGGAGAATTTAAGATTGGACTATAAAAAATAAATTACATGTTAATACTGATAAATGTTTTGTGATTAGCTTTAGCAGAAAGAAGGACCAAGTTGAATTTGAATTAAAAATTAGGAGAACAGTGTTGGCGCGAGTTGTGAAGATCTTGGTGTAACTTTTAATACTTAGTTATCTTTCGTGGCACATATAAATGAGGTATAGCATCTGCAATGTATGGTTTTATCATAATTATTTGTAAGGATTTTAATTTAATATGTCTTAAAAAATTGTTTACATCATTTGTCAGAAATATGCTTTAATATTGTTTTTTATATAAAATCCTTGTTGTGAAACTCATAAGTATAACATTGAAAAAGTCCAAAACAGATATCTGAGGTATCTGTATTACCGTAAAACTGGTGTGTACCAACTAAAGATAGACATTATGTAATCATACGACGTTCAGTCTCTACAAAGGAGAAGAAATGTGTCTGCGATATTTTTTTATACAAATTGTTAAATAATATGGTCCACAATTATTAAATCAAATTATTTTATATTGGAGCTTATATAACACGAAATGCCCTGAATTTTGACGTAGCCCATAACTATTCACTAATACTTATAATAATTCCCAGATTATTGTTAGGTGTACATTGTTAGGTGTGTGGTTGTTCCCACCCTACTCTGTAAATGGAAGTAATGAAGTAATGGAGTTTGCAAATAAATAAATAAATAAATACATAATTCAGATCATCGCCACTCTCTATCCAACCTTCTTTGTCTTCTAAATTGTCTCACGAAATTTTGCTTCCTTTTGTTTCGGAGCCTCTCTTATCTTTGTCCCTGTCTTTCTTTTTTCTTTTCTGTGTCTCTTTTTTTGTTGAGGGTTTTGTTTCTGGCCAGCGTTTTGAAAAGGCGTCGGAATTTCATCCACCTTTAGATGATGAACCGGAAACTGCAATGTCATTTGCACCTACTCTTGTTTTTTTATTTTTACTGATATACACTGTGTCCCATTTTGGTCGTGACTGAGGGGTATGTCCGTCGTTAGTGAACAGAGAGCCTTGCATTTTTGCAAAAAATTGGTACTTTTTTGTTAACAAAATTTTCAAGACTTGCCTAATTTTTAAAATACTGGATGGTTTTGGAAATTTGAAGTTTTAGAGCACCCCTCTATCTCGGTTATGAAATGTCGGAAAGGTGAAAAGCGTATCCGATATAGATTTTTACGTAGAATTCAGCAGCGCAGACTTTTTTTCTAAATGTTTTTTTTTGTTGTTTTTGAAAAAAAAATAATTTTGTTTTTTTAATGATCACACTATATCTTGTATGCCAATAAATTTTCACGAAGGTATTTGCGGTATTTGAGGACAATTTTGGGTATAATTGATTTTTGATAATTTTGATAAAGCCACTCTGTTGCCGAAACAGCTGTCACAAATAATTAAAAACTGTGAAAATCTGAACATTTTTTGTTCTAATTTAATTGTGGTAATTAGATAGGTACTAATTGGGAAAACGGATGGTCTGCGAGGTCCCCTGATTTAATCGTTTTGGATTTTGTTTTTGTAACCGCATTTAAAAAGTAATATACATGTCAGAGAGCTTCGAGCAACCACTGAAGCAGCTTTTTATAAGTTTATTATTCTGAAGGATTTTAAGAGGATTGGAACCTTGTGTAGGTTGTGCGTTAGAGAAAATGGTCGACATTTTGAACAGTTTTTTTAGTTTTATAAATTATATTTATTATTAATTTGCAAAAAATGCTATTATTTAATATTTTTTATCTCTTGTTTTTAAATAATTGTTTTAATATCAAACTTCTCGTTGTGCTTTTTTAATAATATACAGGCCATGAAGCTATGTAAAATGTTACAACTAAAATGTTAATATAATAAAAATTATAAAAGTTCTTGTGTAAGTATTGCCAGGAGTAAATAAGGCCTACCGTAAATATCTTCATGAAAATTTAAAAAAATAATTTTTGTGAGGTCATTTGTACAAATAATCCCATACTGTTTTTTATTTTTGAGCTCACATAAAACGGAATCAAATTGGCATATAAGAAATGGAGTGTTCCATTCAAAAAACCAAACTTGGTTTAAAAAAAAAACGGAACCATTTACAAGAAACTGGCTATGCCACTGAATTCTACGTAAAAACCTATGTCGGATGCACTTTTCACCTGTCTCATATTTCATAGGATACCGGAGATACGAGGGGTGCCCCACAACTTCAAATTTTCAAAATTACCTCGTGTTTTAGAAAGTAGAAGCAAGTCAAAAAAGTACCAAAGGTTTGAGAAAACGCAATTCTCCATCTTTACTAGCAATGGACATACCCTTCTGTCGCGACCAAATTGGGACACGCTATTCATTGAATTTGCCTAGGAAAATTAGCAGGGTCAAATTTAAAAAAATAATAATTTCCAGATTATCACACACATTAAAAATTTAGTTGGTTTAAACTACATGTGACAAATTAAATTAATGACCGGATTCAGTTAACATTCAAACATTTAAAACAAGTACGAACCTGTTAAAGGATAGTTAGGTACGTTGTAATTGACTATGTATATGTTGGACGCTAATTTCATTGCATCGAACTGATTGAACCGGCGTTTCTTTTATATACAGGGATTCAGGGTTGGGTTGATTTTATTCAATTTAAATCACGATTTCAAAATTTAAATGATGATTTCAGTGACTCGATCTTATTAATTTAAAATCAAACTCCTATTTTTTAAAATCTTTTTTTATTGAGAACACAAAAAGCACAACGCAAAAATATTATCACAAATAAAAAGTAAAACACAACTCTTTAAAAAAAATAAGACAAATAACATAATAATATACATTTTATGCTTCTGCACTTTCTTTGTATAGTGTGAACAAAAATACTAATTATCTCCCTTTTTCTATCCCCATTCTGTTTCTTATATTTGAGTCTACAAAACCAAAAGTGCTAAAAGTTCGTTCTACTGACGCTGAGGAAACAGCTGGACACAGTAACTGTTTTATTATTGCTAGCTCATCCTTTTGTGATGTCCACCACTGTATTCCATTTACGTTTTTTACTATTTTATCCGAAGACATAATTTTCATATGTGCGCAACTGCGGACATTTAATTTTATTACTAATGATAAAAGTGCAGTGTTTCTATATAAATTATTAATTGTTTCTAAAGCCAGATTCTTTTCTTCGGGTCTTAACTCATATTTTTGCTTTTGAGGGTTCAACATTTAGGCTATAAAATGATATGGCGTGAGTGCGTGCTTATATCGACACAGAATTTTTTATACTTTTGCTAAAAGTAATTCTACAACATTCTCACATAACACGTTTCGTAACTGGATTTTTTCTATCGCATGCATTGATTTTGAACATTAGTTTGTCTAAAAGATAATTCTAAATTAGACAAAGTGTTTTTGCTTTTTGATTTGAGCCAAAATTTAAATGGTTATTGGAAATGTTGGAATTATCTAAATCTCTTAAGATAATAGGTTCTTTGGAATACCATTTGCGCAATTCGAAACAACCATCTTCTAGAATTTGCGTTAAATTTCTACAAATATGTGAAGCATGTTGAATAGTGTCAGATCCTGTTAGCAAATCGTCGACATAGAAGTCATAACGTATAATTTTAGAGATTTTAAGATATTCATTTTCTCACTGATTTGCAAGTTCGAATAAACATCGAATAGCAAAGAAAGAAGCCGAAGCTTGACCATAGATTACTGTGTTTAGCTCGTATGTTTTTAGCTCCTCTTACGGGGATTCTCTCCACAAGATTCTTTGCAGGGATCTATTCTCAGGTTTCACTAGAACTTGACGATACATCTTTGCGATGTTAGCAGATACGAGATAAGCGCAAAAGATTTGAACTGAAGTTTCGGTTCGTAGATCGAATAAAAACATCACATTTGTGTAGAATGTTTGATGTCGAATTATTTAGACCTGAGATGGTGACAGAAGTCTTAGATATGTTTAGTTGTTGACAGTCTACAAGATCAGCTGAAATAAAACTCGATTGGCTACCACAACCTAGTAAAGAGCATATGATGTGAACATTTTGAAATTGATCAAAAATTTCTACGCTGGCTGTAAAAAGCAAAATTTCACTTGTTTCTAACAACGAAGAAGATAATACAACTTTATTTGCTTCGGTAGAACCACTTTCCTTCGTCGAAGAATCGTTATTTTGGTTTGACGAGACGCCACTTAAATTTTCAGAATTTTCAAACGCGCTGGTAACATGCAGCAGTGTATTGTACCGCCTATTACAACGTCTGCAAGTTGCAAGTTTTATCGAAATGACCGCTTTTGAGCATAAACGAGCTTTTTTCAAAAAATCGGTTTTTTCGTTGACCGAAACTTTGAGGATATTTTCATATTTGTAAATTAAGAGTACTACCCTGCATATCTTTAAATTTGGAATTTTTGTTCGCGTTCTGTTAACATTTGTCATAATTTTTTTCTTAAATTGTTTCGAGCATGTCAGCAGGACCCATTCAAAATGTTTTAAAAATTTTCCAAGTAGTAACCTTGTTACTAATTTTGTATCCCACTCTAGCAGTAGTTTTGTCTAATTTGTAAGTGATTAGAGAAATTATTGTGTAGCAATTCTCAGTGGGTCCTTTTAGTTTTTGTAAAGATTGCAAATGTTTAAAAACGCAATCATCAAATCGCTTAATTTTGAAGCAATTTCCTTTTGAATAGTTTCGATAGAAAACACAGCTTTCATGTGAATGTGTATTAAAAGTCGATTGCCATTGTAAGGCTCGCATACCGTTTGCCACGGTAACGGTGTGCGCCGCTTAGTGAAATTGTCAGACGGTTGTCGTAATAAATACGAGTTAAACTTGATCGAGCGGCGCAGTTCATGTGGTAAGCTTTGTGCAGAAGGTTAAACATGCGTTTCGTGACGGTGGGCATGCAAGGGATCCAGCTGCAAGACGGCGAGGGCTTCGTGGCGAAGTTGCCATTTTCTATTCAAGTCGCCGAAGGAGTATGGACGGCTGTCCTACGCCGACAAGCGGGGGGTACAGTTGCTCGAGGATAAACATCATGGACTGATATACAGCTCCGGCTTCGTGAACTATACCTCGATCGACGATATGTGCTCGCGAAAATCAGCGAGCAGTCCGACGTGATATACGTGCGGGGCAAGTAAAGGTGGATTTTTTGTCCAGGAGGCTGGACTCGTCCTTATGGAAGCCCATGATTATTAACGTGGAGAAATTCGATGACGGCGGACGCCGAGGCAGCCAGACCGCCGCCACCACCACCACCACCACCACCCCGGCAACTATACCCCCCTCAAAGTTTGAGGAGAAGCAAATGCCGAACTGCATGTTCCACACCGGTGGAGGCCGACGAATAAGTAATAAATTTTTTTCAAAAACTTTGTCGTTTTTTTTTGATCTGCGTAACATGGTTTATTGAAAAAAAAAAAAAGAATAATGAATTTACACGTAAATACAAAGCATGCTAATGCTGTTTCTTCAATAATACAAGCGTTTCCTCAATCACTTAATATTTATTGAATTTTTCTTTTCTATAAATGGACTGTATTTCACTTTGCGGCGACGTCGCGACTCATGCCGTGAACGTCTACCCCGCAATGCTACAAAATTTGGCGTACAACGCCCTGTTGTCACATTGACTGAAATGTCCGGCATGTTTAAGATACACAAAATTAAAAAGAAATTTACATAATTTTGAACTCAACAAATGCTATAATATGAATAAAAGAAAGCAAAACTGTAATCTAAGCGGTTGTCTTGTTTCCATGTACGGGTATGCTGTGATTAGGTGCATGATTGAGAAGTGAGTGTTGTGGTGTTTCATTCTCTTCTTTTTCTTACACTATCCTTTCTACAGGTGGTGGAGCATTGCAAGCGGCGGTTTAACCTCCGTTCGCTCCCGAAAAAATCGCTTGTAATAGTCCCCAAAATTTTGAAATCGGTTTCCACTGTGTGCACTTAGTGTTTTTAGCGTTCAGTGAATGTGTAAAAGTTATAATCGGACCCATCGTTTTTCCCCGTTCACGCCGGTATGGTAGTCGGATGGACCCTGATGGTCCGCGGTGGTAGTGGGGGGGGCCTTTTTTTGTAATCCGTTCAAGACTTTTGAATAGTGTTCCAATTGTTGTTTCCGTTTCCCTCGGAGAGTGATGGATCCGTCCAGTCGTTTTTAATTAAGGCACTCTCCAGGTTATATATTAAATGTTGAACTATATTCGTAAGTGGCCGAGTGATTATAGCAGTTCTGGCCAATAGAAGTAAGAGAGAGAGAAAGAGGTACAGAGAGGGAGAGAGAGAGAGAGAGAGAGAGAGACGACGACAACGACACGTTAGCCATCAAGGAACTTTGAAAAGCGTTAATAGATTTTCAGGAATTGTACAATATACCAATGGACGGTACTCTAAACAATGAGACCGTGGCGCTAATAAAAAGCCACCGATGCGGAATAGAAGAAAATGGTTTCACAACCGCCAATGCGGTATCGAAGAAAACGACTCTAAATTGGTATTTTCAAGTCTCGGTACCCGGGCAAAGGGTTCAGTGAAGGGTGATTTCCATATATTCGCGTCTGACCTTATGTGCATTTATATAATTTTTTATATAAAGTTATAACGTATTTTATTTTATTTATTTATTTAGCAACAACATCAAAAATTACAATTTGGGATATAAATGTTATCAACAACACATTGTCGCTGCGCAATGGATTCATTAGAATCTGTATATGTTTACCTATATCTATTTAAAATAGTAAGTATCAAAAAAGGTTATGCAGTATGTAGTAGGTGAGATAGACCATTGTAAATTATTGAACGAGTATAATTGAATATTCATTTTCTTACTTTTTTGTTGTAATTCTACATGATTCTTCCAATTCAAGTTCTTGGGAGGGTTAGGCCAAACTGCAATCTAGTCAATTCTTCAACCTAGCTACCATCATTTCAGTCTTTTTTAATAGACATTCCCAAGTACTATCACTTACTATCAATACACTATCATCTGCAAATCAAAAAATTGTGATTGAGAATAGTGATAATATATCATCTATGTATATACTAAATAATGATGGACCCAATACTGTACCTTTTGACATCCTGAATCTCAACTTTCGTGTAATAGTAGACACATTGCATATCTTTACACACTGTGTTTCGCCACTGAAAGCGGATTTAAATCAATCATACACAATTCCCCTAATACCCATTTTATAAGTCTGTTCAATAGGATTCGTTGTACCATAGTGTCAAAGGCCTTTGCTAACTTCAAAGGTACTCCCACCGCTTTCTTTAGTTTATCAAAATTTCGCAGAATTTCTTTTGTAACTTTACACCACACATCCTCAGGACTAGTGCCTTCCTTAAAAGCATTCCGATTTTTTTATGACAATCTATATTTTTCAAGAAATATGGCTTTAATAATCCAATCCAAATGTATGACTTTAATATACTACTAGGGGTTTTAGTTTTAAACTTAAATCACTCGTTACACGTATGCATACCTCTTTATCATACAATAAATGACCGTGGTATTTTCATAGAGTTTATTTTTACAAATTGACAGTTTTTCAGTTTCATGTCAAAATATGTAACACAAATATATTTTAATACTTTTACAATTTTTATATTTTACAAGGTGTGAAAATACATAATTTGATTACACAAAAGCGTAATAGGCTGGCCCGCCACTGCAAAACGCGGCATCAAGAGCTATTTTTTAGGGAAGTAGTTGAAGTATATCGTTTTCATGCAAAAATATGTCCGGCCAATGGGAGGAAGATGGATGTTAAACATTTCAAATCAAATTTTCCACAAACTTTGTAAATTACAATATTTTGTCAATTAATCTTACTTTCCCCCGGTGGAGAAGATTGGAAATTGGTTATTGGTCTGTGTGAATTAAAAAAATAATAGCTGTAACCCAGTATTGTTTTACAATTCTTAAATTTAGTGTTAATAACAACCGCGTAGTTGTACAGTACACAATGCGGTATGAATGCAAATGAACGTATTTTTGCATTTTAGCATTAAACTCTGTGATTAAAGACATACATATCTTTGGTTACAAAACTAGTTCAAATGTTCTATTATTATATTTACGTCCGAATTTCTAAACCAAAAATACTAATCTAACATAAAATTATCCATGATTTTGTTATATTTTTGTGACATTTTTTCCATTTGCTGTTTCGCCTATAGGGCGTACACTTTTATTCGTGCATATCTGTAAAATTCATTCATTCTTGTTTTCTTTTAAAGGATATTAAAAACTGCCATTCACAGCACGTTCTAAAAAGTGTACTTCTTCACTGGTGCGCTTTAACTCAGACAGTAAGGATTTATTATTATATCGAATTTAGTTCTTGCAGGTCGAACGACCAAAAACTAAACCAAATCTAATCAAAATTGGTCTCCAATATTAAGGACTGCTTTTGAAGATTTACTGATGATTTTCAAACAAAAAACTGGAAACATTCAGCTATTTGCAGCCCTGAGTTCTTCGACTTGATGTCAATACTGGTATGCCGGAAGACACTCTAAATCAATAATTGAAATAAAACATTTCCAGAAATTAAAAGATGTCAAGTGACTTTGTTAATTTCAATCATTTGTACGCACCAATTAAAAAAAAGAAAATCGTTTGAAGTAAGAAACATAACTTAAATATATTTTTTTCAAAAACAAATCTTAAACTTAGTTTTGTTTGTTGCTTTAATATAAAATTGAAAGGTGAGCGTTAAATAAAATATTTTTTTATACTAAAAATATTCGGTACTAAGGAGTCAAATATTTACTTTCCCTTATAGCAGAAAAACAAAATATTTTCTTTATAGAAGTTTAAACTTTCAGCTAGCTAGCTTTAAAAATGTTTATGGGGTGTCCAGAGAATTGGGCAACTGATGGTCACTTGGGGAAATTGGATCTCACCTAAAAGGCACAGAGAAAGAAAAACAGCTATTCTTAAAACCCTAAGAGTGAATAATAAGAACAAAACCGAAATCGCTAAAAGAAACAATTATTTTTTAATATTTTAGTTTTTTGAGACTTTTTAATCAGCGTGCATCAGAAGTGACAGAACTGATAGTTCTTGGCGACATAATAAAGTTTTGTAATTGCAAGTTTGTAATCAACTGCAAATAAAGTATTACTTATTTCTACATGTATAGATTTATGGAAATGGGTGGTTGTCCTGGTATAATAGGATGTATTGAAGTCCAGCCATGATTCTGCAATATGGCAGACTTCAAGAGTAAGAATTCATCTGGTAAAATTAATGAAAATGCAAACGCAAACTTAAGTCACGGATCATTACAGCATATAATTTTTTTTTCAATATTGAAAGTTAATATTTATTGAAATAATTTCAAAATTGACATTAAAGTCGATGTGCTTACTGCGTAGCCCCCATTGTCATCAGTGGCACTTTAAAAGTAAAGTTAAATATTAAAAGTATATAAAACTTTGACAAGACACACTTAAATCAAGAAATATAACTTTAAAGTACTTTAAGGTCAATCAAACCGGAGATTTTTTCTGTGCGCAGAGTAAATAAGAAAAGAATTGCTATAAAAGTAAAAATTATTACTGATATTAAAAGTTGTACAGTTTTTAATGACATGAATTATAAAAGGAATGTGGAGTAAAGGGATTGCTCCATGGAAGAAACAAAATAGCTGCTTTAAAGGATAACAGTTTCTGTCAGCGGGTATAGAAAACGGAATACGACTTTGGTTTCACGAAATACTTTAAATGTATAATTTTGTTTACATCATATATATATGTTTAGGATGCGAACTATAAAACTGAAATGAAAGAACAATAAAAAGCTATCTCCCCAACCGGATATCTCTAAGCGTTAAAGTTTGCTGAGGCACTTGGCGAAATCGGGTGCGTCTTTTATTACCACCTCATGCCACCAATCAGGTCTCGACATGGCGCCCGGACTGTGCATCAATTCCGCCTGGATATTCTCGTACAGCTGCAAGGAACACATCATCAAACATATCACCAAGCTCCCAAATGTTACAGCATACCCGCCCGTTCGACTTCCCCAGTACTGAATTTACAACGAAGTCCGGCGGTGCCATACCATCGATGATTCCCATGCATTCCGGCTTCAGTACATCACATAGATGTAAAATGGCGTCTTTGACCATCAGCGAGAACTCTGGGCCGTTCGTAAACCCACCCTGAAAGTGAAACATCGTGAAATCATTGAATATTTTCCGCTCCATACACCTGATAACTATTGGATGGAGTATATATACAGACGTATATAGCGGTGACACAAGAGAGATGGCGAGGATCAGCTGATTAGATTTTCAGATTTTTATATTGTTTGGGATGTTGATGCTGGCTCCGCTTTCTACTCTGAACCTGCTTATATTTGTTTAAGCGGAGCTAAAGGAGGGGCATGAAAATTGTCTCGAATGACTGATTCCCATATTGGTGAAACGTAAAAACTTGAGTCGCGGTTAAGATCCGGTTCAAAAATCATCGGTTATCAACTCGCTTGTTTACGGAGCCGTAAAACTATCTCAACCCGAGACAGTGAACCCAGGATTAAAACACTTTACATCTGCTTTTGTTCAATTAGAAAATACACTCAAAACGTCACTGACCACATATCAAAAGTTCTTAATAAATATAGCGTCAAAACCAGATTTGCTACGTGTACAAAAATCTCTCAACATTTTTGATCCGTCCAAGACAACATTCCAATACCAGGAATTTACAGTATTCCATGCATATGCGGCGGAATACATTGGATAAACTGGACGAAAAATATCAACTAGGCTCAAAGAACTTGCAAGATCGACTACGACAAATAAACTCATCAGCAGTTGCAGATCACAATCACGAAACCAGACATAAAATTATGTTCGATAAAACTAAAATTCTTGTCCCAACGAAAATCCTGACCGTGACTCAGGTGTTCACCATTTATCAATATGCTCTTATTGTAGCTCCGCCCTCTGCAAACAGTTTAGAGAGAATGTCAGCGAGATTTGAATACAGAGTCATGCTCGTTCGTTAATAGATGAAACATTTCAACGTATTACTGAACAAAATTGCAGTTATTATGTTCAACATGTCATAGAAAAAGTATAAAGGAAATGTGGTCCGTTGATAACCTCCAAGACCCGTGGATGAACTTACTATAGGAAGAAGAATACAAAATTTCACTGATGTACATAAAAATTAGGTAAAGTAAAAATGTTGAGGTAAAATTTGAATCCGAGCGGCGAAATTTGTTTTGAGGCGCTAGGTTGCCCGACGCAAACTGTATTCATATTGTGGCTTGGACTGATCTAGCTAGGACATATGCATACTTTGTTTTTTGTGTTTTTTTTTTAGCGTTTTTTCAGTTAAAATAATAATACCTATTTTAGCATATGCGTAATTAAAAACGCGTTTTTGAATACTGCTCCCTCTACTCTCTCATTTAAAGTTAAACTTTTTATTTTTTGTGCGGTAGAAAATGAGTTGTCGGTTTTGTGGCACTCAAATCAATTTACACTAAATAAACAAAAATAGAATAAGGAAAGCGGTATACTCTTTTATTATGTTTATTATGCTTTTACCTCTTTAAACATTTCATTATTTTAAGACTCCCAGTTGATAGTCGTTGGAGAAAGACATGGCTGATTGTCATTAAGAAGGAAATTTTATAACTCTCGGTTTCGGCTGCAATTTTTTTAAACCTACAGATTATGAGAATAAATTTGGTCAGATTTTATTAAAAGATGTGCTTTACCCTGTATTATTGATTTTCCAAAACACCTACAGAAAGTCCAGAGAACTACAAAGAAAAAGAAAAGCATGGGATTCAAATCGATACATCAAATCAAAATCTGTTTGGATTTTTTTTGGGTTTTATATTTACTTTTAGCAATGTCGTTGGAGATTATTTAAAGATTTGGTACACTCGCCTATTATATTTTTAAGATAAACTTTATAAACTTAACTATACTTTACACTACATTCACTAAAGTGTGTTTGCCATAGTTTTTTAACAGCGAATTTTCATATATTACCTAATTTAAGAAAATACTAGATTCAGACCTATTACAAGATCAAAGGTGAGTAAAATTGCGAGAAAATTCATAGAACCGGGCATGTAAAAGGTACGGTCAGTTCGTTCAAAAACTAACGAAAAGACACGATTACACATTTTATTAGAAGTTTAGGATAATCTAAGCTTTTTGTGGATTAAAAGAAGAAAAGTAACCGTAAAGGATTACGAATAATTACAACAGCTGAAAGAAAATTATCCCGACCCCAGACTATAATTTTGTGACACTATGATGAAAATGTGAAAATTAAATCCATTTTTTCATCTTCAGATACTTTTTAGAAATAAAGTCACGTTTTGCTTAAATATACGGGAAGTAAACATTGTAAGTATAGGAGTACAAATAATCCCCGAAGGATGAGAGAAAATCATACACAGCAATATCAAAAAATAAATGTTTTTGCAGGGATTTTGAATAACAAAATTATTGGACCTTATTTCTTCGATTAAAATCTTGCTGGAGCCCGATATTTACAATTTCTTCAAAATGACTTGATTCCTATTCTCGCAGAATCTTTCCCAGCCAAAGTCACATCAGCCTGCACATGCTATTATTCTAACTACCTTCTTTTAAAGTTTAAAAACCCGATCAGCTTCAGAAAAGTTACTGCACTGGACAATGTAGTTAGGTGTGAGTGAAAGAGAGAATAATACAGACTAGTTTTTTAAATTCACGAATTATAAACCGTGACCGTGTTTTACACAACGGATTGACATGCTGAGCCCAGCTCACACTATCATTATAATCCCCAAAAGTTCCATACTAGCACTCATCACCAAGCTATTTTTTGTTGGTGCTGTGTATTATCTGCATTTAATGTAAGAGCGTTGTTAGAGAACCAGGACAGTGGGGTACGCCACTATTCACGCTTCTCAGTTTCGACATTTCATTACTATAGACCACACATTGTCTCCTAGATAATAGACATAACTTAATTAAGTTTAATGGAAGTCTCCGCATCCCATATTTATTCCAGTTTTCCAGCAGCAAGTGGGGAGAACGGAAGCCTTGCTAAGATCACAAAGAGTAAGACCCACTTGTGTCCCCCCACTCAAGGCCCATCACAACGTCTTCCTTAATCCTGCAGACTGCCTGTATAGTAGAGCATCCTGGTCTAAAGCCGAACTGTGCACTACATGTACTATTATCGTTATATAAAAAAACTAGTTTTTTATTAATGAGTCAAAAATTTTTCTCTGTAGGGGAAGTTGTTGGAAGTTGGTCTGTAATTATTTGCTAAATTAGGTTGTCCCTTTTTGAATATGGTACAACTTTGGATATTGTAAAATATTCATTGAAAATTCCGTCCTCGATGCATGTTTTGAAAAGATAAGTGCGGGGTGTCAATAACCTCTTTAAGAAGTATACTGTTAATATCATAATAATTAAAGGAACCAATCTGCAACACAGCTCAAGACATTGCCCCCAGCAAACCCATGTTGAAAGAAAGTTGCTGAAACAAAAGGTATATTCCTCAGACATTCCCTCTGTTTCTCTGGTCTGACCGTTAAAAACTTCCAAATATACGAAGCAATGCTATTAAAAAATAAATTCGAGTTCAATTGCATAAATATCACCAAAGTGATCTTCATTTTTAGACTGATTTCTCTCATAATTAAATATTTTCCATGCATCTCTAATTCTGGTACCTGATGTACTAATACACTTGTCAAGAAGTAAGTGGCGGACATTTTTAACACCTAATGAAGTAACTTCTTTGACATGCCCTGTTTCGATAAAGGTTCAGTTAATTTTACTCACTTTGGATCTTGTAATGGGTCTTTCTGGGGGTTTTGCGTTAATCAAATTACACACTTCTTTCCGAGTCCATGTTTTGTCTCCATATCCAATAAAAATTTTAAGTTTCATTTTTATACGCATGTACATGTTTTTCTTTTTATAATGCTTCGTCTTCTACAAAACTCCAGCTTTCGCGTTAAACTGTAAATACCATAAAAATGATAACAGAGCCAGTAATAATGCTTTATTGTTGATTGTACAGGCAGAATTAGCTAATCAATGGGTTCATGTAAACATTGAGATTCCAGGCAAAACGTGCAAATGGTGGTTAAAATATTTTGTCCTTGTCGAACACAGCGAATAGCCGCTATCTCTTAGTCACGTTGTCACCGCTTTGCGTTTGATAGACGGTCAACTCCGTCCATAAGTTCAAAATGACAAAACTAACCTGATAGAAGTAGATGAGATTTCTGTCCAGGCATGCTAACCCATACAACGCTCCTAAATTGTTCAAGATTGGCACCAACGTAATGTCGGCCGATCGCACTTTCTGCCAATAGTCTCTCAGGGCCAGATACTCGCCGAACGCTCTCGACAAAATGGCCGCTCGGTACACTTGGGATTCGTTCCGGGCAGTGAACTTGTCCTGCTTCTTCATTACCTCGGTTTGCTTCGTATCCGTCGCTTTGACCAAATACAGCAGAAGCCATTGATAGCACTCGAGGATAACTATAAATTTCGATATTTTTCACATATACATATTTAAATTTGTGTTTCAATTGTGTGTTCTGGTCCTTTGCCAGCAAAACTTTCGGTGGTTCATGACAATGATCAGTGATAAAGGTTTGCACACGGCACAGTTAATTTTGATATAAATGTGAAAACAGAAAGATGTCTTAATCCGGATAGAACATTTTTAATTTCATAGATTCAAACCGCAAAAAAAACATTTAAATTAGTTAGTAAAATGGTATAATATACAAGATCATCATCACGGTAGAAGTATAGGTCTAAGAATCCCCGCGATAAGTTATGCTAGGACTCACGCGAGAGTGGAAATACTCTTAAAATTAAAGTTTGGCACTTGGAATGTAAAAACTTTGTATGCTGCAAGAAAAACTAGATAATCTAATACAGGAAATGGAGCGTTATAGGATAAATATACTAGGACTTAGCCAAATAAAATGGCTAACTAGTGAACAATGGACCACTTAACAACAAAAAGAAAAAAATGATGACTGATGAAATTCTCGCGCTTATGGCTCATCGCAGCTCATATAAGAACAAATACCAAAAATTAAAAAGGAGATACGCAAGGCCAAATAGCAATGGCTGCAACAACGGTGTATAAAAATGGAGGAGCTAGACGAAAAGCATGATCACTTTAATAAACACAAACTACATGCTTTACAAGATTCTACAGGCCAAATAATATTGTTGACGACAATAATCGCCAAATCATTGGAAACTTTTGTTTAGCGATAATAACCAAAGAGTTTTTGTGAACACACAGAATCCGGAATTTTGAAATCTGTTCTAAAAGTTATAGATACTTTCGAAAAATTCGATTTCGCCGATTTTCGAAAGTAACAAGATTGCTTTCAAAAAATCGTCGGTGGGTGGGGCTAGTTCGTAGCACCTACCACGAAGCAGCTTTTTATTATAAAAGGAAAAAGCTTCGCGGTTTTGTGTGGTAAAGGGACGCAATGTTTTTCTATCGTACTCCTGAGGACCACTATGGAACTTTCACAAAATCGATGTAATTTAATTGCGCATGCACCCTGCATAAAATATCCCTTACATCTCGTCGAACTTCAAAGTTACAGCAAACACCGGTTAATATTAAAATTTGCACAAATAATAGCGTTGGCGAATGATATTTTTTCAAATATCTCGCGCCCTGTATAATTGACGAAACCTGAAACTCTCTCTCGACACAGTTTACGATATTGTTCAAATGCAATTATCCCATCTTTAACCTTTTTTCATTTATCACCAATAATTTACCCAGGAAATCGGAAATGTTTAAGATCTTCTAGATTTTTTGCCCATAAGCGACACATCCTGTATATGATTCAAACAATGTTCGAAGTAGAGGTTCTAGCTCTGGATCTTTCACGTTTCCTGGTTCAAGAATTTTTTGAAAATACTACATGGTTTTCGAGAAAATAAGTTTTTTCTGAAAGCATGCAGTGAGCCATAATAATCAATGACGTCATCGCATCTTGGCAGCCCCCGAAATGACTATTGCAATATGGAAATTTTTTGAAACATCCCGAGCGGCTTATGTGATAGACGAAAACCGCAAAAAACAAAAAATATAGCTCTTGATGCGGTCTATGACACCGTTTGAACCAATTAGCCATATTTCTTACGATTTTTCATTTGCGGCTAATAATTTACTCCGTAAAAGAACAATTTGTACTTCTTTTAGATTTTTGCCTATAATTTGAAAACCCTGTATATAATCGAAAAAATGCCCAAAATAGATGATATTGCACTGGATCTTCTGCGTCTGCCCGTTAAAGATTTTTGCCGATCGGGTGAACGATTATAGAGGAAAACGTATTTTTCTGGAAGATAAAATTACCAAAAAAAAATTTCAAACATTTTTGGAAAATACTTGGTAAAATGTGGACACGCCTTTTAGTTCTCTGCTAAATTTGAAGTTGATATCTGCAAATTTAGGACATTTAACACATTTCTCATTTAGCACGGAATATCGGGAATACCCTGTATAATACAAATTAGATACAAAAGTTTTTGCTGTCTATGCGGGCTATATCGCTATAGAAAAGAAAGTGAGAATCATAGTCTTTCAGTTATAACCAGTTTTCAATAATAGGGGGACCCATTTTTCAGTGTTTTGAATTTGCGGCGCACCCTGTATATTTTTAAAAAATTCAAAGATTTTTTTTCTCGTAAACGGTCTTTGAAAAACGATGTTTTTTGTAGAACCTTGCACAAGCGATTTTTTATTTTTTTAGAGTACTTCTCGACCCCCAGCCCCCCCATTTTCAATAAGTTTCGTCACAAGGCAAAGCTGCAATTTATATGTGCCAAATATGAAATCGATCGCTTCAAATTTCGGATACTTATTCCTGTTTCACAACAAAAAACAGTCGAAAATCGCGAAAAAAAGACGGATACCGGCGTCGGATCAGGGTCATTTCTTATAAGCTTATGTGCCTCGTGGAGTATTCAAAAGGAGGTAAATTTTAATTTTGTAGCACCAACGGTTCGAAAGTTATTCAGGAAAACCCAAAAGACGAGAACAGAGGACGGAGAACGGACAAATAGACAAACAAATTTTTTTTTCGACGGTGATCATTTCTGTACCAACAGCGATCCTATAGGACCTATCGCTACCGAGATATAAAATTTTTATACAAACGTAAATACTTTCGAAAAATTCGATTTAATCGATTTTCGAAAGTAACAAGGAAAGCAGAGAAAAGCAACTGGACCAGATGATAGAATCAACATAGCTGTTTGACGATGATAACAACGCAAGATTGGCAGCATTCAATCTTTCTGGCTATACCGAAAAAGCCAAATATTCATAATTGCGAATGATCAGCTTAATTAGCCAAGTTTAAAAGCTTTTGATAAAAATAATTCATGGATGGATCTACAGTGGATGCGAAAAAGAAATTGGATTCAGGCAGGGATTTGGCACACGAGAAGTACCTACTCTTCAGTCAAAGAATTTGACTTCAAACAAGCGAAAAGTTGTCTACCTATGTTTTATAGACTACCGGAATTTAAGTGTAACATTCAGACCTAATTATGCTGTTGCAAGGAAAAACTGTAGATAAGCTTGATCTTGATTTCGTAAAGAACCTCACTTTAACCAAACAGCATCCGTGAGAGTAGCAAATAAAACCACTGAAAGTTTTCCGATATAAAAAAGTGTACGAGGGCATTTTCATAATTCATAATTCCCAAGGCCTCCAATAAAAATAATAATAATAATAAAAATCACTCTTTTGAAAATCCCCGTTTGGTTGTTTTGTGGACCTGTGAAAGTAATAAATACCATTTGAAATCTTTGAAATAACAACTTCTATTAATAATCGGAGACTTAAAGTTTACGCAGAGCTCTTTAAATATATTCGTACCCAAAGTTCACAAAACAGCACGAAAACATTAACTAAGTGACCATCACAAGCGTTTAAAATGACAATTTAATTCGGTATTCATTTGCAGAGTTTCTGTCAACAAGTTATTTTAAAAGGGGGACATAAAGTAACAGAGTTTTAGTAACAAATTATTTGAAAGTCCCTTGTTGGTTGTTTTGTGGTCCCGTCAAAGTGTTGATAATGGGCATGAATTTGAAATTTGAGACAAAACATCAAAAATATTTTTTCAATAACCTGTTGAAGTTTACGTGATAATTACTTTTCTTGGAAACATAATTAACTTTTATTAAAACCGGGGACTTAAAGTTATATGTCAGCCGGTAGGAATTGTTACACTAACCTAAACTATTTTTAGATGCGGATTCTGTTATTTGTAGAAAATTATTTAATAAATATTTAAGGTTGAGAACTTTACTGTACAAGGGAGCTGGTTTAAGAGGGTGCTATACCTTATCTCTAAATCTATGAGGGTTATAAAAAATGTTGTTTCCAGTAAAATGGTTTTTAATTTTTTTGTATTGCTTCAATTCATACCAGGTGGTAAAGTAAAGTTAGATATTTTTAAATGGAACACTCTGTATTTTATTACATTTTTAAATAGCCTTTTAAAAGACGAATCCAAGGATATATACAGGGTGTTTTCTAATTGAATGTCAATAATTAAGGGGACGATTTTTGGGTCCATTTTAAAAATAAAATTTTTTTTGAATATATGTGCGAAACGTCTTCAGTTTGAGATACAGGGTAATATCACTTTAGATATTTTAATGAAATTTGGCACACATACTACGTATTAAAAGAAGTTATCTAGTGTACCACATTTTTTTTTAAATACACCTGTGGCAGGCGTACGAAATGTTAGTCGTATATTTTGGCAGATATTGATGGTGCGCGACTGATTTCTCTTAAAATAAAAATTGTTCTTAAAATCTCCAATAATTTCTAAAGAAATTTAGTTTCTTTATTTTTCTTTTTTTAATTCGATGTACGGTTTTCGCTTAAAAAATAAAAAATTCTTCTGACAACACGCAGAGAAATTAGTTTTTATTTTTAAGTGCAAACCACTAAAAACAAATTAAGAGAACTTTTTTTGTTAAAAATAAAATATCCATCTAAAACAAAATTATCTAGCAACTAGTATCCGCCAGAAAAAAAAATAGAAGATTGTTCTTTTTGCTTTTACAGTTTTAATGAAATAACATAACATCCTAACGACAAGATAAACAAGAAACACATTTTAATAAAAAAAAGTTACATATTATGAATGATTTTAAACAAAATTGTCTGTTAATAAATTAATAACAAAAAAAAGTAGAACATAGAAACTTGAAGGATACACGCTTCAGTTTTTTTCCTCATATTTAGATCCACTCCTCGAATTATACCTCCAATGTTTTATTATTAAATCGTAGGAAGATCTTATACGATCGTTCAACTCTTCTACAGTGTTAACTGTTAGCGGTTATTTACTGTGCGATTTAAATATTCTCTGTGAGCAGGCGCCCCGTCATGCACGAACCACATTCTGTTCCTAATTAAATATGGTTCTTCTTCTAGCAATATTGGAAAACCCTCTTCTAAAAACCGGAGATTAATTATGGTCATTTCGCCGTTCTGCCAGGAGAAAAGGTCCAATTAAATAATTTCCAAGAATTCCAGTCCAAAAATTTACCGAAAACTGTTCATCATGGTTATTGTGAAAATTTTTGATTGCATTTCGCGAAAAGTTTGCTTCATCTGGTCAAACAAGGGATAATGCGCAATTTTGTCCAAAAATTTTCTAAACCAATAAGTGCGAGATATTCAGATTATTTCCAATTTCAGGATTTTCATCAAGAGAATTTAAAAATTTATTTAAAAAATAAGAAATAATAAAGATAATAATTCTGTGCATACTGTCATAATAACGGTATTCTTATGACTCTTAGAGAACAGTTTTTTTTAAAGCAAAAACTGTACAACGGATAGAAAAAAATTAAGAAATTAATTTTTTTTAGAAATGATTGAAGATTGTAGGAATAATTTTTATTTTAGGAGAAATAGCGTACTATCAATATCCAACTAGAACTAGACAAATAAAATTCCGTACACAAGTGGTACACTAAATAATGCCTCTTGATCATAGTGCTATTGCAGATATTAAAAAAATATGTTTTATTTTTGAAAACTTTACCTCAAAAGTTAAGACATTTACGACCCTGTATATCGATCTCTAATGCGAATATCTATTCAGGTGATATTGGAAAGGTTTTTGTTACGTTCCATATTAACTTTTCAAACGATTTTCTGCGCAACACATTTTAGAAAATAATACTTTTTCTCAGACGATATTCTAAATTGAAAATTTTTTATCAAATACGCGGTGTTGCGATGTTTCGCAAAATGACTTCTCTCAATTTTTGTAAATCAAGCATGCTAATAACGGTGCATTCGAGCCGGTATATAAATATTTACATATATTGTCGAATCCGCATTTAGAGGGGTATTTAAAAATGTAATAACATTAAAAAAAACTTTATTTGACCACCCTGTAGGTAATTGAGTGACAATTGAAATAATAAAAATTCAAGATCACTTTACTAAAAACAACTTTTGTAATTAAACTCTTTTTTTTATAACACTAACACAATTTTCAGTTAGTGTATTTGGCAGGTGTGTGTTAAATTTACTAATAAATATTTTTCACAGATAGAAAAATTAAGTGCAACTAGCTTCTTGTAATAAAATACCAGAAGTGACAAAATATATTGACGTAAGATTTTACATCAGTCATTATTATATCATTTATTTTTGGCAATTGCTTAATGGATCTTAACTGATGCCTTATCGGTTTGCGTGCGGGATGTCCCACGACAAAAGTTAATTAAAAGAAACCTAATTTAGTAAATCGATCTTAATTAAGTGTAATTCCAGTGGGTTGTTGACAATTAAGTGGACTCGGTGTCTGTGGTTATTCAAAAAAACAGTAAGCGCATGTCCACATTTAAGTTTTGAGCATCTACTTACATGTTGAGGTCAGCAACTCATCGGGGCTTCTCGCCGTAAAGTTATACCCTTCGATCCTCTCGTGATCCTGAAGAAAACGGCAGCTGCCTAGGGGTGAGGTCAGACTTGCACCTAAACGAAGACCCTGCCACTGCCTCAGCAGCCAGTTACTGGTTTGTTGGACGAGGACGTTGTTGTCGCCTTCGTAGGTGACGCACGGGTCGATGGTGGCACGGAGGTCGCCTAGTCGCGCAGACTTCAGGAAACCATGACCGCCGCACGCCTCGCGACACTCTTGTACCGCATCTCTGCACGACCACGTGACTAGAGGTTTGGCGCACGATACAATTGCGTGTATCTCGGATACCATATCGCTCTAAGAAACCAGAGATGAGGAAAAAGTTTTGGTTAAAGAAGTTTTTGTTTCATAGTGGTAGAGTAACTTGAGTTATAATGGGTGTTTTTTTTCGATGTATTGAACTTTAAGTTGGCATTTCTGTTCAAGATGGCGACCGATTTAACAGCTGTTAAGTGATTTATTCTCAGTTTGGTTTGGCAATTCATCATGAATAGACTCACGCCTGAAAAACGCTTGCAAGAGTGCAATTTTATTTTGAAAATAATGGTTCTGTGCGGAAGAAGTATCGCGCACTACGTCCATTTTATCGTCGACAAAATCGTCCATCAGAGCAGTTAATTCGATTAACCATGGAATGTTTTCGCACCACGTTTACTCTTATTGATAACTCGCATCCCCAGAGACGCCGTACGGTGCGTAGAGAAGAAGCTATTGCTGCTGTAGAGGCTAGCATTAAGGAAGACCCGAATGAGTCCATCCGCCATCGAGCACAGGAATTGGTCTGTGTCCATCCACTTTATGGAAGATTTTGCGGAAGGATCTTGGTGCTTACAAAATCCAACTCGTGCAAGAATTGAAGCCAAACGATAATCAAGTAAGGCGTAGATTCTTCGAATGGGCCCAAAACGAGATTGCCGTTGTTCCCGATTTCCATAAGCGAATTTTGTTTAGCGTGGTTTTAGGTGACCGCCTAATTTCACGTTTTGGACCTGTGAATTGGCCTCCAAGATCTTGTGATTTAACACCGCTACTTTCTGTGGGGCTATGTAAAGTCATTGGTCTATGCGGATAAACGGAAGACAACATTCGCCGTGTTATTGCCGATATTACGGCCACAAATGTTGGAAAGTCATCGAAAATTGGACGTCCAGATGGGACTACATCCGCGCCAGCCGTGGCGGTCATATGCCAGAAATCATATTTAAAATGTAATGCTCCAAGATTATCTTTCGGATAAATAAAATTCATGTCAATCGAATAATCCATTGTTGTTTTATTGCAACTTAAAGTTCTATACATCGAAAAAAAAAACACTTATATGGAATGCTAATAATAATAATAGTGATTTATTGATGCTAATATGCATAAACGTTTACAAACAAGTGAATACGCCGTAGTTAATAAGATAAAGGAAGAATTACATTGAGAAGCACTAAGGTCTCTCCAAAAAATTGAGGTTAACCTACCAAGGGAACTGATAGATGACAATGAGATCGTAAATGCAGACAACCTGGTGACAAGAAGAAAACAGTTAAGACAATTGGTTAAGGACAAATCCGTCAGGACTGTCAAAATATCTGGAATGCCTTGCTTCGAAAAACAATATCAGAAGTAACAGCAAAACATGAATCCACAGAATTACCCAGATCGGAAGCAGTACGATCTTTTAGAGTGTTTACTGGACAGACAAGCCTTAGCCACAAACGTCTTCTTAGCGGTGAACGGTCTGACATATGTGAAGTAAATTTGACTGTCGTTCACATTATCAGTGAATGGTTTACAAAGGCATCAACATAAAATAACATAAAAAAGGAGCAGATTAAACACACAGTGGTGTATTTAAAACATATTTAACAATATATAGACAATAGACGAGGGACATAATTGGGAAATAGAGATTGGCAGCTCAAGACCCTAGCAGCCAATGCTGCAGATTGGTGGTGTTTTAATCGATAAATCTGGACTGCACAACTCATCATTTCACCTCCAATTCCCTAAGAAAAACCGTTTAAATTAAAATTAAGTGAAACAAAAAATTTAAATTTACGAAAAGTTGTCAAAAGAAAATACAAAACAAACAGTCTATCTGGTACTACGTCCTTCTTTGGGAATGTCGGGTGAACCAGGGCATAATAAATATGTAGTTCTAAGGACTTTCTGGAGAAACATGAACTCAGCCCACGCAAGGCAAAAACAGCTCAGCTCTCTCGAGTCGCCTTATAGCTAAATCTTGAATATTGAATAATAGTAGAATTACCCGGATAATCTTAGAATTATCCAACAGGAAAGAACGTGCAATGTAAAGTTTATTGTTGCTTTTGAATTCTACCCAACGTAGTATAGTAGATTCTGTAAAATTTGCAAGAGTAATTGAACCTTTTTCTGTAATTGGCGGTATTAGAAGGCCTATGGTGGCTGATTTCGGAGCAAATACAAGATATAATACTACTGCTAAGCTGCTAAACTGGTAATTTGGTAATTGGACAAGGAAAAAACTAAACTAATAAAATAAACCAGGTTTATTTATTTATAAAAAAAAGCAAATAATAAAGGAATTGTGTTATTTTCAGAAATAAACACTAGCGGATATAATAGACATGCAGTTCAACCAAAATGGTATATAACTTTATCATGGTCCCATCAAGACCATTTGGAAAAAAAAAATCGTAGGGCAAAAGTGGCAAATCATTTACTGGATACGGGTGCTCCGTCTATTTTGCAATCGGATAACGGTAAGTGTAGTAGGTAAGTATAGTTTTTTTGCTACTTAACGTTTATTTTTAATCAGGGGTGACTTCTATATTGGAAAACTAGTACAATTAACTATTAACACCCAGTAAAATATTTTCTATTGTATTATCGAGGATTGTGAGGTATATGGAGCATAGGGAGTAGACTAATGTGAAGTGTAGAGCGGACGAATGAACACATCGCAAATATGCTACTAACATGGATGAGAGATGAAAAAAGCAACAAATGATCAGAGGATTGTTTTTTGAAAACTCAAACGTATCATGATGGCATAAAACTTTTACTTTACAAAGCTACGTAAAGCTATTACTACAAAGCTCTACCTAAAGAATTAAATTCCAATTCTTCAACCATTAACCTAACCTAAGAGAGAGAAAAACGTACCCATAGAGCGTCGACGTTTTTTATGCGCATGTGCGAAGTTATTGTGGGTACCTGTCAACTGCCTTGGAAAAATTTGTTAAGGTTATTCGCTGCGTGTAATTTGGTTTGTGTTATATTTTATTTATTTCGCCTATACCTATTTAACTATTGTTAGTTGGTTTAATCTTCTTATCCAAGAAATGTAAAATTATATTGCAATATCGCTAGTTTAAAAGCGGTGTAATGAATTATATACATTCATTTCTTGTGATTTCGTTCTGTGCAGACCATAATGAATATCTAATATCAAGTACGTATTTTATAAAAGCTTCTGATAAACCGGAGCTGGAACAGAACGGACTGACTTACTAAATCTTTTAGCTCCTTCGATGTGGTGGACAATTCGACGGCCGATAAATACAAATCAGTAAACGTATTTACGAAGACTTTTAACACAGCCGCGGCGGCCATGTGAGGGAAAAGTCGCCATCGCTAAAAAATTCTTGCTTTACAATTTGGTTTTTTAAACTAAGAAAATATAAATAACACCTTGTAAATCAATTTGTTTGGTTTGTTTTTTTTTAGGAATATATTTTTTGTGTCAGAAAACGCCATCTAGTGGCAATTTAAACAAACTATCGATAATGTTTTTCACAAATCAAACAAAAAGATCTGAATTTGATTCAGCATAAAACCACGGACGTCGACCTAAAAGAGACCGCATAAGCTGGGTTCCCAACCATACAACAGAAAAAGTAGAAGCTCACACTCCAAAAATTCGGCAGTGTCACCCACAGATTACCAAAATGTAATTGGAACATTGCTTTAAAAATAGTACTGCACTCATTACGTAAACAGCTGGCAGCTGTATTTGAAATTCTTGAAAGGGTACTTGTAACCTAAAAGAGAGCACTCGCGATGATGTAGAAATTAATTTAATGGAGAATTTCAATAAAAAGAAGTACATTGTAATGTCGCGATTCTACTCATAAAATTTAAAAAAATCCTTTTTTAACAGATTTATTTAAATGAAACATAACAAACATAAAAGTAACTCAAATCAGCAGAAATTTAAAATTACCGAATTTATTCAGCACTATAAATGCGAGATAGTAATTTTTATATATGACGCTTTTCAGCATAGTCTGGCTTGGTTTGAAAATAACACAAGATCCAGATTGTTTTTTTTTATTTCTTGTGCTGCTCGTAACCTTCCGTTAATGGTGATTAAACAATTTTTCGCTGCATTTTAATTAAGTACACGTGAGAAAATACTCTCTCGCATTGAGCGTTTAAATGTGGCAAAGATAGAATATTGGGCACAAGTTGAGCAACATTCCTGAAAATATATCAATTTGACGTTCCTTTAGATTAAAAATCAAATCCTTAATCCAAAATAATTTATCAATGTTATCGTTGATGCATTTTTTTTCTTTAAAAGCGAATTTTGAAAGTAAACGCCATTCGTCGTCAATATAAAACTAAAGAGAACGGTTGCTTGTTGGATCGATCATTTTTAGCTTCGAATATAGCAAGTTTTTTGAGAAAATTATTTTCAAATTGAAATCGCTAGTTCTGAACAGAGTTTTGACAAAAATTCTAGACATTTGGGGAGATTTAGGTATTACGGTTTTTACAAGATTTAATCCCGCAACGGATTTGACAGTACCTTTGATACGCATTTACCTAGATAATATTTCTCACACCCTTGGCAACTCTTATACATTATATGCTTTTCACGTATTATTTATATACCTGGCGCAAATTTACCTGACATTTTAAATTATTTTTTTGTATTATTAGGTTCAGAATAAGAATGATAAGCTAAAACAAATCAACTAGAAATCGGTGACTCACTGACAACTTTGGATCCTTACACCTCGTCATTGAAAAAGAATATCAAAATATTCATTCAAGAATAGAGAGATGGTGCTGTCCATTTGTCTCTATCAATGCCTTCGAAATTGTGACCTTGGCCTCTATTAAGAGAGAGGTATGGTCTGTTTATAAATATAAGAAAGTGACCAATTGCTTTTGAATGGGATCCAAGGGTGGTCATTAACATACAATGCAACAAGATTATTACCTAAAGTTTCGGAATTTAAATTCAGGTAAAATGGTGGTCCCTAATAGAAAATAATTTTATACCTACCTGTGTTATATTCTACCTGTGTTAATATTCTTTGGTTTGGTATACTACTTAGTTTAAGTTTATTAGTAATCATTCTTATTTCGTGTGTAATACAGCATGTGTTGAATCGTGTGCGAATTATGCAAAATATGTGCGAGTGTATCTCAGGAGATGCTCCCGCCCAAATGTAGAAAACACTATTCTATTCAGACTAAGGAAGTTATAAACAATGTTTATTTGACCCTCATTGAACGTGGTGCCAGCAAGCAAGCATCTTTAGAAGAACCGGCCACATTGACGAAAATTCCAACATCAACTGTGTGGAAAATTGTGAATAATCCCATTCCAGGAGGAAAAAAAGAAGTGATGCTGACATTTTCCCGAGTGTGGACGAAAGTGATCAAGATATAATACGGAGTAAAATTTACCAGTTATACGAGGAACGAAGTGTGCCTACAATAGATATCTTAATTAGGAGGCTTGAAAAAGATGAAACCGGTGTTAAATGTAGCAGAACTACCTTATGGAAGTGTATTCAACACAACTGATAAGTGTAAAACAAACGCGCCATCAAAAAGAGGTAAAAGAATAACTATTTTGCATGCTGGCTCTAAAGATGGATGGATTCCAAATGGACTTTCTCTGTCCGCGAAAAATATTAAAGATTCTTCTCTGAATTACCATGAAGACACCGCCGCTGATTTATTTGAAAGTTGGTTTAAAAACAAACTAGTTCCAAACATTCCTCCTAATAGCGTAATTGTAATGGACAATGCAAGTTATCACAGTAGACAGTTGACTAAAACCCCTTCCTCATGTGACACAGCAACAATCCAAAACTACATGTATAATAATGATATTTATTTTCACGGAGATTATACCAAAAGCAATTAACTGAGGTTCTACAAAGCTTGAACCTACAAAAGGAATAAGTCTGTGATAATTATGCAAAAAATCTAGGGCATACAGTTTTAAGGTTTCCCTCCACAAAGTTGGGCAAATTCTGTTGAACATATAGAAAAAGCAGAGAAAATAGTATATCCATATTGCAAATAATATAGAACAGATAATAATTAGAACAGGCGATGATAATGATAGTGACACTAATACATTATGTGAATAATTTTAAGTAATTTAAGTAGGTAATAAAAATAATTTGTAATTTTATTTTAGATTTAAACATAAATATATACATAAATAAACAAATATTGTTTAGTATCTTTCCTAACAAAACTCCAAATAATTAAATTCTAAGCAAAGTACGGACCTGTTCGGCCATATTTCATTCTCACAGCTTGCCCGGGTCTTTCCTTAATTCGTATCAGTTAGTCACTTTCTTATATCTATGAACAGACTTTACTAAACAAAAACACTCTATCAACTTAGTGAGAGCGGTGTGCTTGTCAGTACTCCAAAAATACGTGTAAATACAATTACTGTCCTGTCGTTGGTAACACTGCGCATAAGGAATACATAAAATTAATGGTTCCCGAGAGGGGCGCGTAAGATTATTGTTGAGTTCAAAATTATGTAAATTTCTTTTTAATTTTGTGTATCTTAAACATGCCGGACATTTCAGTCAATGTGACAACAGGGCGTTGTACGCCAAACCGACAAGGTCTACGTTTCTGCTAGGCTAGTAACAATTTTGTAGCGTTACGGGGTAGACGTTCACGGCATGAGTCGCGACGTCGCCGCAAAGTGAGATAGAAAAGAAAAATTCAATAAATATTAAGTGATCGAGGAAACGCTTGTATTATTGAAGAAACATAGTGGTCCATCGAACGGGATTGTGATCCATCGAGTGGAGAGTTTTCAATTGCGAGAATTATCGAGTGTTCCGCAAAAGTGAAAAACGAGCAAATTGCGAAGTACAGATTGTTGGATCGTCTGTATTTGCAAAGAAAATTGTGTGAAAATTGTGAGGGAAACGTTTACGTGTCTGTAAACGAACGCCGGCAAGCAAAAAAGCGCAGCTGAGACAAGGCGGAGCGGCGCGGTGCACAAAGCATTGTTTGAAGGTCGTCGTTGGGGTGCCGTGGAGTTTATTGGCGAGCGCGGCGCGGCGTTGGAAATTGCACGTGCGGGCCGTACGATCACGCAGCGTTGCTACGACGCGACGGAGGACGAGACAGTAAGGGCAGGACTTAGAAAAAAAGTCGCCGTTAACCTGTAAGTCGATCCTTTTCAAACCTTTGTTGGAGTTTGTAGTTTGTGGTCTCTATTTTGTGCGTCAAAAATCAGCAAAATGGCTGAGCAATTAAACCAATTAATTAGAAAGCGAGCTAGTGTAAAAGCGAGCTTATCTCAATTTAAAAGGTATTTAACAAATTTCAATGTGCAAACTGAAAGCGCATCTTCAGAAAAAGAAGTGTTTATGCAATTGCAATTTAGAACAGAGAAAATAATCGAGCTTTTAGATATTTTTGAACAATATCAAAGTGAAATTGAGGTAATATGTTCGGAAACAGATTTATAGGGCCAATAAACATTCCAGGAAATATTTGTCTAGCAAACAGTGAATTTCATTTGCCTGATGAAGTGGATATGTTAATTGGTGCAGGTATGTTCTGGAAACTCATAAGAGTAGGAAGAATCGAATTAGGGGAAAACAAACCTGTCTTACAAAACACTTGGTTAGGATGGGTAGTAGCGGGCTACATCAGTGGACAAGGATCTCTAGTCAAACCTAAGAAAAAGGTGTGCAACCTAAGTATCGGTACAGAGGTACAAGACCAACTGGCCAAGTTTTGGGAACTAGAAAAGCCAGGTGGAGGTCAAATCGAGGGAATGACACGGGATGAAGTTCATTGTGAAAATTTGTTTATGTCAACAACAAGACGTAATCAGGATGGTCGATTTGTTGTTGCAATCCCATTGAAAATGAGTATTGAAAAGTTGGGAGATTCTCGAGAGATGGCATTGAGGAGATTTTACTCTTTGGAGAGGAAATTGGAATTGTCAGGTGCATTATTACTTTCAAGATTTATAAAAGAAGTACAAACTTCCATGACGTTAAATTTCAGGAAACTGTTTTTGTGGAGCGATTCTACAGTAACATTAAGTTGGATAAAATCACCAGCAAATCAATTCCAAGCTTTTGTCGCAAATAGAGTATCTCAAATTCAGTCTATGACGGATCAAGACAATTGGCATTATGTGCGGTCAGAAGAAAACCCCGCAGACTTAGTATCCCGGGGACTTTTTCCTTCCAAGTTGTGTGGAAATAAATTGTGGTTTGAAGGTCCACAATGGTTGTCACAGGATTTCTTTCCAAATCAGGGTGTTAATGTACCTTTAGAGGAACTTCCAGAAAGGAGGAAGCGAGTAAAAGCCTTTTTGAATACAGAGAAGAATAGTCTAGAGATTTTTTCCAGATATTCCAGTTGGACAAAATTGAAACGTGTATTTGCATATTGCTTAAGGTTTACGGCACGTTGCAGAAAATTGGATAGTCACGAATCAAAGAATTTGACAGTGAAGGAATTCCAAGAGTCTGAAAAAATGTTAATAAAGTTCTCACAAGATGAATGTTTCGAAAATGAGCAGAAAATCTTGGAGACCGGTGAGAAGAAAAAAAAGGGTTGGTTGTCAAATTTAAATCCGTTTCTAGACGCCGACGGATTAATCAGAGTAGGCGGAAGACTAGCGCTTACAGAATTTAAATATGACAAAAAATTCCCAATTGTGTTAGACCCAAACCATCCATGTACAAAATTGATTGTTAAGGCAGAGCATTTGAGACTACTGCATGCAGGCCCTCAATTAGTGCTCAGTTCATTAAGGGAAATTTATTGGCCACTAAAGGGCAGAAATGTTGTGAGAAAGATGGTGCATGAATGTGTTGTGTGTTCGAAGGTTCAACCTAGGTCCTTTGAAATACAGATGGGAAACCTACATAAGTCACGAGTGATCCCACAATTTCCATTCAATACCACAGGGGTTGATTATACAGGGCCGTTCAATTTTAAAATAGCTTTGGGATGGGGCACGCGTTTGTACAAGGGGTATGTTTGTTTATTTATCTGTTTTTGCACACGTGCAATACATTTAGAGGCTGTAACAAGGTCTGTCTAGGAGGGGCAAACCAGAAAAAATGTTTTCCGACAATGGTAAAAATTTTGTGGGTGCTCAGACAGAACTGAGAGAGTTGGGAAAATTTTTGCGTAATAATCATGTCAGTTTAAAGACATTGATTGCGACAGAAGGTGTTAATTGGTCTTTTATTCCGGCATATTCGCCTCATTTCGGGGATTTATGGGAGTCAGGGGTAAAAAGTGTAAAATACCATTTCAAAAGAGCTGTGGGCAAGGCAAATTTGACTTATGAGGATTTTTATACTTTGTTGTGTCAAATTAAACTCACGTCCTCTCACTCCAATGTCCTCTGATCCTTCTGACTTGGACGTTTTAACCCCATCCCATTTCCTGATCGGAAGAAGGGCAACCTCATTACCGGACCCACGATTGCTCGAGCAACCTGAAAATAGGCTTGCTAGCTATCAACGTATTCAACAATACCAACAAGGTTTTTGGTCTCGTTGGTCACTGGAATAATACATCGCTGAACTTCAGAGGCGCGTCAAATGGAAGGCTGGCGGGGACACTCTGCAGGAAGGGACATTGGTGCTCGTGAAAGAAGAAAATGTGCCTCCCTTGTGTTGGAAAATGGGACGCATCGTTCAGCTATACCCAGGAAAGGACAACATTAGTCGGGTGGCTGATGTAAAAACGAGTGAAGGTGTCATCAAACGTTCATTCGCAAAATTGTGTCCATTGTTTCACGAAAGTGGGTGAGAAAAAAACTCAGTTCAAGTGGTTTCAAAGGTTGTCTAAGACAAATTGATTTTCAAGAAATGTTTGTTTTGTTGTTTTTTTTTTTTGAAAGAGGGTTCTTTCAAGGCTGGGGGTATGTTGAGTTCAAAATTATGTAAATTTCTTTTTAATTTTGTGTATCTTAAACATGCCGGACATTTCAGTCAATGTGACAACAGGGCGTTGTACGCCAAACCGACAAGGTCTACGTTTCTGCTAGGCTAGTAACAATTTTGTAGCGTTACGGGGTAGACGTTCACGGCATGAGTCGCGACGTCGCCGCAAAGTGAGATACAGTCCATTTATAGAAAAGAAAAATTCAATAAATATTAAGTGATTGAGGAAACGCTTGTATTATTGAAGAAACAATTATAATATAACAATATTATAAATTTTATAATTACATTTTAAATAGTTAAATTAAAGAAATTTGTCACACTTTTGAAGATAATGCAATGTTAGTTTTTCAGGCTACTGTAATGCTTTTTACAAAACTTCTGGATTCCTCCTGCGTCGGATTTTGCTTAGTCGAAATCGCTGACGTTTCGCCAATCATCATGTTGGCTTCTTTAGAGCTTGAAACAGTTTCAGTCAAGCTCAGGATGATTGGCGAAACGTCAGCAATTTCGACTAAATAAAAACCGACGCAGGAGGAATCCAGAAGTTTTGTAAAAAAAAAATAATGCAATGTTGCTTACACCTCGTTCACAACGCAATTCAATAAAACATTAAAAACAAAATTTGTGGCCATTTAAAAAAAATACAGTTACCGCGAATCGATTTTCCAAACTTGTCCATAAACATTTGTAAAATTAAAACTTTGGTACCGTCTTTATAAAATTTAAGGGTGAAGGTGAAGCCGGTTGTTTATAAATCAAATCTGATGACGTTTCGCCAATCATCTTGTTGGCTTCTTCAAAGCTTAACTAAAAGTGGCTCGCATTCTATTCTGTACCTGCTTATATATTGTTGACATTGTCTCGTATAACTGGTTCCCATGTTGGTGAAGGGTAAAGTCCTGAGTCGCGGCTAAGGTTGTTTGGTTGCTTATATATTTCTATGGTTTCTCGGATTTTTCTCTGGTAGAAGAATTGATTACTTTAGTTTTTTCAAATAAGATTCATTGCTCCTCTCGGAAATTAATTTCTGCCACCTTACATAGCAACTATTCATATTTAGGCAACGCCCCTTACTGCACTCGTCACTTGCCTAAATGCATATGAGTTGTGTTGAAAATGTGACTTTTGTAATTGGACGGGCTCAGTACATTCGTTCCATTTTTTTTTGTTATGTTTGTACACATGTCCATAACATATGTTCACAGATTAAGCTAATTTGCACTTTTACTTTTTTTTTGTGAAACAGAAGCGTTAAACGTGTTTTCTGCTGTCAAAAAAAAGTAACAAGGAATATGCTCAAAAAGGTCACAACTAATGACGAATCATGGGTATATGGTTATGACGTCGAAACCAAAGCCCAGTCGTCCCAATGGAAGAACCCAGAATTGGCAATACCGAAAAAAGCACGTCAAGTTCGATAAAATGTCAATGTTTTGCTTACTATTTTCTTTGATTATCGTGGAGTAGTACATCAAGAGTTCTTACCATAAGGTCGTACGGTCAATAAAAAGTATCACTTTGAAGTTATGAGCCGTTTGCGAAGAAAATGTCCAACAGTGTGGGAAAAAACGCACCTGCTCACTCATCGTTGCTTTTTGGCCCAAAACTAAACCACAATTATGCCTCAGCCACCATATTCACCGAATATGACCCCTGCAAATTTTTCTTGTTCCCAAAACTCAAGAAACCCATGAAATGAAGGAGGAAGCAAGGCTATACCAGTGCGTCGAGGATTGGAAAAAACGTTGGCACAAGTGTATTATATCTGGGGGGATTACTTTGAAGGACACAAAATTAATTTTGATAAAAAATTAAATACTTTTTGAAAAAACTTAAGTCACCACCTCGTATATTGTCATCACAACTCTCTTTTAGTCTCTTTTAGTCGGACGCCCGTTGTAAAATTAGTCAACTCGTCAGGCACTTATTACACCACATGATGTCAACGGAAGGCGAATAGAAAAACTTACATGCAATTGATACTCTATTATTGGCAGCTCTTCGTTGTTACCGCCTCCGTCACCATTAGGGGCGAACTGCTTTCTGATTGCGCCATACCTTACTGCTATAGTTACCGCGCATATGATATTGTTCGAGCTCTCCTGCATAATTCCGACTCGGGCAGTTGACAAGTTTTCTAGAGCAGCTCCCAGAATCCGCCCAGGGTCCGAGAAGCTGCTTTCGTATTCCCCGCTAGGGGTTACATCTGCAGTGCGGTTCAGCAGGTTTTCCCTCGGTATTCGATAATCCTTGAACAGAACGAACCTGCAGCAAAGAATCGACAATTCGTATTGGTGATTAAGAACTGAAGTTAAAGCCAGGAACACACTTTCGATACGGGCGGTATTTCGCTTTACGAACTGGTGCTGGAGATATCCGTTTTATATGTCGCAGCGTCTAAAGATCATCAACAGATGTTTTAACGACGTCGTTTCTAGAGATCTTTCAGTATTTTTAAGATGAGAAATGGGCTATCTAATCCAAGTTTGCCACTTGAGGCGACACCAAGAACAGTTAAGTGGTATGTGCGGTCCCTGCTCTTACATGGCTGTGAGACATAGACGGTGAAGCGTGAAGAACGTCGGAAATTGGATGGCTTCGAAATTGACGTCTAGAACAAAAAAATCATGAAAATACGGAAAACAGCCTACCTGAGGCATCTAATGCGGAAGCTTCAATTAACACTTGAGGGAAAAATAGAAGGAAAACAAGGCATGGGAAGAAAAAGTTCTGGCTGTGAAACACTTTTGCTTTTGCGTTTTAGATGCCTGCAAGCTTTTCTGACCCTTTCACCTAAACCTAGAAGCTAATCACATATGTCTTCCGGAATTCTTGTTTGGGATTAAGTTTCTGAATGTTAAACAACCTATATTGCTGCTATAAATACATTTAAAAAACTTGATAGCTGTGAGAGTGATAGTGGCAGAAAAGCTTTTAAAGATCTGATGATCTAAAAATACTTAAGATGACTTTATGTGTGCATCTATTGATTTTGTGAAGATTTTACTCTTTGTTTTTTTAGGAAATTTTGATCTTGATTTCCAAAAAATTGGTTCATTTTTTTCTACTCCTTAAGTTCCACACCTGTGAATTTTTTAAATGTTTAATTGAATTTTTTTTATTTTTTTATTATTGGTTTGTATTTACGGTGCAAATAAACATTATTTTTCTTAGTATTATTATTATTACTCTTATCAAACCTTACCTATGGTGTCAACGGGATCCATTTAACGATCAATATTATTCATTCTTTACATAAATAATTTGTACCATGTAAATACGTCAGGGACAATTATTGATTTTCTGGACGACCAAAGTTTTCTTATAGAAAGATGATTCTTGGGATAATTTTAAAATCAAAGTGGAAAATGACTTCAGCAAACACTTAAGCTGGTTTAAACAGATCATCATCATTTACGGTGAATAAAGAAGAAATGGTTTTTATACCATTTTCGTACAATAAACGGGGTTTACCGAATTTTCACTTTAGATATACAACCAATAAACAATCAACACTATTCAATAAAGTAGACATATAAAATAAAATACTTAGGAATATATAGACACAATCAACACCTAAAAATAAAAAATCTAATGCCAAAATGGAAGTTATGTAAAAATATTTCCTAAGAATTATCGTTTAAAATATATAAATTGCTCTATTTTGGGTTTAAATTATTAAAATATTTAAAAAAAAAACGAATTACAAAACAAAAATAGAGACAAGAGAAATGTTATAACAAATAAGTGTAATAAACAAAAAGGCCATTTTTAAGGCAAGTCTAAGATTTACATGCCTATCTTCATCCAATTTCTATTTTATTATTAACGAGATGCCTTTAAGTTTTCGTCTCCCAAACCCACTTTTCTTTGGATGACCAATCTCAAATCAATACAGGGCAATATGAAGATTTTTTCGACTCGAATTATTGCTGGGTTCAACTCAATTGGAAACGACCATGCTATTTTTGACAGAGTTCGTCAATCCATGAGGAGAAGATTGAATTTCTGGCTACTTTCAACAATTTTAGCAAACTTTTTGTATGATAAATATTCAGTTATTTTTTGTCGAATATAGCCTGTTATGTACTATTATATAAACCATCAATGTAAATGTATTCTCTGAGATCGTTTCTGTTCTTGTCTTGTCAAAAAGGGGACAACAAAATACTTTTGTACAAAATAGAAAACTAACTATGTTACAGTATAAAAACATCATAGGATTTTTTTTTTTTAATGAAAAACCTAAAGTTCAATACTTACAAATTTACGGAAGCAGATTTTTTGTTAAAGTACCTGATGAAGTCAAAAATTGAAAGTGAATAAGCCAAGATTAGGGGTATTATTACGGTATACAGAAACAGGGTATAGAGTTGTAGTAAATAAAAAAAGAATCAATGCCAAACCTGTTGATGTTAAAAGAGGTAATTAAGTATATGGGTATATCCAGTGCTGAGTCATGTGATATAAACGATATCAGTAGCTATTCTCGAAAGTATGTTTCTGGCGTAAGTGTTTTTTTGTGGCGTACCCGTTGTCTATACCGTGCAAACCTATTTTCTCGCCCATGTCCCCCACTGTTATACCCGGATAGGGTATCAAGGTTCTTGGCTCTCGGATAGGAACTAGAAATGCATGTAATCCATGGCACTGACCTTTGGTATACAACTGGGCGAACAGCAACGCTATCGTGCAAGTTTTACCTGAAAAACGGACATGTCAGCTACACGTGTAAACTTAAAAAGCATAAAAACTATCTTGAACATATTTTGAACTTGATGGTGACAGTGATTTAATAAGTGCTGTGCTAAGCGTAATATTAAAATTAATAAAGTTAATATAAAAATACTAAATTTTTCAAAGACTTATGAAACTTTTTTTTTCAGACTACTGTAATACTATTTACTATTTGTAAACTTTTAGTTAATCATCCTTAACAGCCTAACTGACACTGGCTCGCATTCTACTCTTTACCTGCTTATATACTGTTAGAGGGGGCGGAGTTAAAGGAGGGGCATGAACATTGTTTCGGATAACGAGTCCCATATAGGTGAAAGATGAATACTTGAGTTGCGGTTAAGATTGATTGGTTGTTTGTCTATTGATTCTCGAATTTCTCTTTAGTAAAATAATTGATTACATGCAGGAATTTTCGTTTGGTTGATGTCCGGTTTCATGACTGTGTTCCGCAACTGTTGATGATGGGATTCTTTGCCGCATATGCATGGAATGCTGTAATAATTATAAGAGTGATAAAGATAAATTAAGATGCAAGGTAAAGGCATAATCCTGTGGCTCGAAAAAAAAAAAAAGGTCTGCAATGGGCACCATAATGCATACCACACATAACCCTAATCGCTATTTTGTAGTTTATAAATGGTATATTATTTTTGAATGAAACAGTGCAAAACAATACGTTTTAAAGGTGTCGAAATTTATGTAAGATCGCAGTCTTTACAGAGTTCATCTGTATAGTATGACCACGACAATTTGTCATCTATAATGAGACCCACCAGCTTAACATTGTTACCTGCCGCTGACCTCGAGTTAGTCGATATTTTCAAAATTTGGGTTTTATCCTTATTAAAGAGAAGATTGTTGGCACCGAACCATCTTTCGGCTAGGTCTAAAGCAGCATTTGAAATGTCAGATAAAGTTTCAATGCTGCTGCTGGACATAACAAATGTCGTGTGATCCGCAAAGCGGGAACATTTGACAGAAATCATATAATTATCCCAATCATTGAGCACGGCCTTAGACAAATCGCATGGTGTGCAGCACCGAGTCGAAGCCCTCAACCACACCCTCCAAGGCCCTTAATAGGGCTTTAGTGATAGAATGTCCAGCCCTAAAACGAAACTGGTTCTGATTCAACAAATTACGTTTTTCAAAAAAATTGACCAATCTGTGTTTTACAATTTAAAGCCAAAAACGAAATGACAAAAGGAACGCACGAAAAAATCGAAAATCTAACTTCGAATCGACATGAGAGTCTATACTTAGGCCGTAGTTTTGTCTTGTCCCAAGTTGACCTTGAACCGTGTCATAAAATATTAATCTTCTAAATAGTCAATATATGCGTTGCTCTGGTGTATTTTAATGGAATATTCATTGCTTTTACTTTACCGATCCTCAACTGATGTACATTTAATTTAACCGAATGGTTAGCAATGTTTTTTCAAAAGTTCTGTAAAATAATTTTCTGGGTTTTGTTTCCTTAAACATTACATATTCTTTGTAGCATAATTTTATTTTTGATTTGTAAAAATAGCTTCATAAAATTAAGCAGCATATATATATATATATATATATATATATATATATATATATATATATATATATATATTATATATATATATATATATATATATATATATATATATATATATATATATATATATATATATATATATATATATATATATATATATATATATATATATATATATATATATATATATATAAATATATATATATATATATATATATATATATATATATATATATATATATATTATATATATATATATATATATATATATATATATATATATATATATATATATATATATTAATATATATATATATATATATATATATATATATACATATATATATATATATATATATATATATATAATATATATATATATATATATATATATATATATATATATATATATTCGCATATATATATATATATATATATATATATATATATATATATATATATATG